>NW_021604707.1:2845617-2890942 GCF_004785775.1 Grammomys surdaster
CTTTCTTTCTTTCTTTCTTTCTTTCTTTCTTTCTTTCTTTCTTTCTTTCTTTCGGTGCATCCGCATGCAGAAACCACGTCACCTACGCGTTTCTCATTTCTATGATATGGTCCATAACTTTTGGTAATACACATGCTACCTGCACTATCTGAGACGGGTCCAGTGCCCTCCTGACCATTATTTATCAAGGCCATTTTTCCTTCCACAACTCTAGCCACTTGTTGCTAACCTGCCTATTGCTTCCCTAACACTGCAGACTTTAATTTACACTTTCCAGAGTACCCACAAATATGACTGACATAGCATCAGTAACGGCTACTTCCTTTTGGTAAATAGAATGAAATCTCTCTAGCATGGATAGAGATTGAACATTCTAGCTGAGTTGGACAATCAACTGGCCACAGGACTACCCCTCAGGAAAGTGGAACCACACCTAGAGAGCTGGTTTAATTTATACTGTCCTAAATAGACAAGAGGGATATTCAGTAATTCTTTTAGTGAGATAATGTGTTTTTCCATTTGGACTTTCTATGCCCTAGCACAGTAGCTTAGCTTTAGGGGTTGAGCCCGGTAGTTTTGTAAGTCACTCTGCTTTTCTGAATTATTGAAAAAAGCATGCCTTTTCATTTTCTTCTTTATTTCCTTTTTTTCTGAGCATGATTGTCCTAGTACTTTAGTCTTCATTTTATTCTTCTAATGTTCACTTCCCTCCCTGCCATAAGACTGCATGCCGTCATGTGGTTGATATCCCCCGTTCCTGTAACTCATTGGTATGTCTGTTTTCTCCCCTCCTGTCTCTATTTCCTTCTTCTAAGCTGCTGCTAGGATTTGCACTTTGCCTGCTCTGGGTTTTTTTTCCTTTTATACACTAATACAATTATCCTCGGACTTCTCTTTGAGTTTGTACTTATATTCTTTTATTAATGAGACCAAGAATCTCAAATGAGAAGTCAGATTTCCCAGTCATCATGAAGGGACCCAATTTTCCTGTAATTCAATAAGCATCAATTTCTTCTTTTTTCTTTCAGGATTGATGATATTGTTGGCTCATTACTATGGAACTCACAAACAACAGCATTGACATGGAAGCCTGAGCAAAACTCACCTGAATGAAGCATGCCTGATACAGCATTTTCTCTCAAAGACACATCATTTTCTTCTACTCAGAAAGAGTAGATGGCACTTTAATTAACACCATCCTTGAAGGCGCAAAAATGTGAAAGAGTGTCTTTAAACAAAAAAGTGGATTAATGGGAATTAAACTATAAGGCTGAGAATTACCATGTTCAACTTGGGCTTGGAACATGTATATAAGAAAACGCACACTTTGGACTCCTTCATATAGCCACAAAGGATCAAGACAGTGTGGTAAGTATTAAATACTGATTGATTAATATCATAGATAATTTTCAAAAAGTGGTATATTTCCAAATATGTAATCATCAGATAATAATGAGATAGTTGACCACACGTGGCTACATATATATCTTATGTGTGACTTTCTCCTCTGATCATAACAAAATACCATTCTTGAGCTCTGCAATAACCATGGCACCTATAAAAGAAAAGTACAGTAATAGATAGGCCTTTAGTAACTACTGACCTTCCTGGAGGATTTGAAGAACCTGCCTAGAATTCCAGCTATTACTGTCTCCCTCAACTAAAAATGATCTTGGAGAGATGTTAAAATATAAAGGACATGAAAAGTTTATTAAAAGCAGTAATCTATAATGCATCTTCTGTGTGTGGTCAGCCTTTTTGATGGGTGGTGACACAGCTCTTTGGGTTCACTTACACTCATTTAAGTATCCCCTCAGCCATCTGAGAGACAGCCTAACAAACTCATTGACCTGAACAAGTTCAAACTCTGCCATTGGTCCTAATCTGGGATGATTAAATGTTTGCTTGCATCTCTTTGGGAAATATATGTATGTGTATTCTTTTAGAAGAAACAGCTTGAATCCGACTTCAATAATGCATAATGCATAACAAAATGTAAGATTTAAATGATAATAGATGATATTTTATTTCCTCATACTTCAAAACATAACATTTCTGCAGTTGAATGACGACTGAGAATCATCAGTTGAAGGCAAGTTCAGGGCTTAATAGTTCTTATGTAGGCTGGCTGAGTCAAGATATATGTGGGTTCAATTATGTGTTTCACTACATCAGTTTTGATAATCTGAAAAATATTCCATTTGAAATTACTAAACATGATGAAAAAAATATCTTTATGTACCTAAATATGTTGGAAAGAAAATATGAAATCTTCAAAGCAAAACCACATTGAAGATAGGCATCTGATAACAGTAAGCAGATAAGTAGGTCTAACCCTAAGATAATTTTATTAAGTTGCAGTGTACCATCACATAAGAAGGTGTTTACAGATGACAATTATGTGTTGAATGTTTCGATAAGCTTAAAAGTAGATTCCAAAAGCTTTCACCATAAGGGATAAGTGCTTGGGCAGATTGATAAATATAGGACACAAGACACAGCAGTGTTTTACAAATGAAGCTGACATGAATTTACTTCGGGAATGAGGCTTGTTAGAGCCAGAGGCCTCAAAGCCTCACTTGGCCTGGAGGTGTGAAACAGAGCATGAGATGGAACCAGTATAATATATGGAATTCCAAACATGGAAGGTGAGGCTTCCCTTCAAAACCTGAAGAAGAGTTTCATTAATTGTTCTGAACAGATAAAGAAAGATGAGAAGAGAGAAAGATGGATGCCATAAGACAAAAAAGGCAGAGAAGCCTCTTCAGAAAACAACTTCACCTCTGGTCGAAATCTCAGCCCTTAGTAGTTAGGGACCAATTCTTAGAATACAGGAAAGGTCTGTGTTTAATAACCTTCTACTGTGGTAGGAAGTTTTCCATCATATGACGTAGTTCATTATAGTATATGTAACAAAAAGCATAGAAGAGCCAGGTACCATCATAAAGAGGTATGAAGTCACAGCACAGACATCATCATCATCATCATCATCATCATCATCATCATCATCTCATACATTAGATATAACAAGTTACAGTAACACCAGCCACAGACTTTCATATCAAAACTGGACAAGACACAGCAGGTAAAGGGTCTCAAGCACAGACAACAGAATCAGAGACACTTCCCACTCCCACTGTTCGGAGTCCCACAAGGACGCCAAGTTACACAATGTTATCATATAGGTGAGGGCCTAGCTCAGATCCATGTAGAGTCCTTGATTGTCACTTCATTCTCTGTAAGCCACTATGAATCCTGCCTAATTGATTCTGTGGGTCACGTTCTTCTTGTGTCCTCTACTCTTCTGGATCCTACAATTCTTCCTCACTCTCCTGGGTGGGGTCCCCCATCTCTCCTTAGTGTTTGGCTGTCGTGTCTCTGCATCTGCTCCTATCAGTTGCTGGATCCATACCTATCACCCTGCATAAAATTCAAGCCAAAGTGTATAAAAGACCTCAACCTAAAGTCAGGTACACTGAACCTAATAGAAGAGAAGGTGGGAAACAGCCTTGGATGCATTGGCACAGGAGACAACTTCCTGAACAGAACACTGATAGCACACACACTAAGAACTGTAATCAATAAATTGGACCTCATGAAACAAAAAAGCTTCTGTAAGGCAAAGTACACCATTATTAGGACAAAGCAGCAGCCTACAGAATGGGAAAATATTTTCATCAGCTTCAATATGGCTCTTTAAAGTCACATCTCAAAGAGAGAGAGAGAGAGAGAGAGAGAGAGAGAGAGAGAGAGAGGGAGGGAGGGAGGGAGGGAGGGAGTGAGGGAGGGAGGGAGGGAAGGAGAGAGAGAGAGAGAGAGAGAGAGGAGGGAGGGGAGGGAGGGAGAAAGGGAGGAAAAGAGGGAGAGAAAAAAAGCATAGCTTCAGGCGATGGGATCAGGCCTAAAGGTACAGGCTTAGGTTGTAATAAATTTACATATTTTTAACCTGATTTAAACATATACAGTGTGTATGTAATGAATATACAAAGTAAAATTAAGAGAAAAAACTAATGTGAATTTGCCTATACCCTATAAACCTGGCAAAGCATAAGAAACAGGGCTAAGGAAAATGAAACTATTAAAAAGAATTTGCAAAAGGTCTTAGAGCAGGTGAGTCTAGGCTTTGTGGATGACTAGCATGTTTTTGTAATTTTAAAAGATCTTTAAAGAAAAATCGATATAGAATGAGAGAATGTGAAATCAGTCCTGTGAAGGTCAGTGGCTCTGAAGGTTCAGTCATACTAGCCTAGCTTCCAAGATTCTTGGACTGAAGGCATTGTCTCCCAAGAACCAATAGAAGAGCTAGAAAGGAAAGAGAAGAGAATGACATTCTGACCTCTCTCTGTGTGTCAGAAAAATCAGGTCAGTCTCCTTAAGAAGGCAGAAGCTCAAAGATATTCAAGTTGAAATTTGAGGTGTCTCAGGCCCATGACATTTTCATCCAAGTTACAAAACCCCTTAAAACACTGTTAGTGACAACTCAGAAACACTATTTGCAGTGAAAAGTGTGTGTTTTTTTTAAAAAGGTAGCATGTTAAAAAACAGATAAACAAATCAAAGGAAAGCAGAAAAGGACAGGGTGAAAGGAAAAGGGGAGAGTGGGACTTAGTTTGAGGGATGGATGGATTGAAAAATCAAACCACAGAATGTGTCAACATGGAAAAAATAGTATGACCAAAGTCATTGAGATTCAATAAAATTATAATTAAAAGCATGTTACACAATGGATAGACCTCAAGGACAGTATGCTAAGTGAATTTTTAGACTACCTGATTCTACTTGTGTGAGGTCCCTAGAGTAATCAAATGCACCTTGACAGAAAGGAGGAGGATTGCCAGCAGCTGACAGGAGGGAGAGGAGCCAATCATCATAGGTTACTACACACTATTTCAGTTTACCAGAATGAGTTCTGCATATGAGTGGGAGTGAAGATTACAAAATAATTCAGTGAGCTCATGCCACTCAACTGGGTGCTTAAAGACACGCAAGGCAGCCTTTGTGTGAGGTGTGTACTACCACAACTAGCCTTTTCTTTTTCAAAATACAATCAAATAGTTTATTCAGACAGAATCCCATGTATAAAAGAATCCTACACTTCAGGAGGGCGAGGAGATTAATTACACTTTGCAGAAACATTATCTTTTCATAGTAAAGAGGGTGTGGCCAAGGGAGTAACTAAGGATTGCACTTGAGAACTCCCTCAAGGTCAGCCTCTGAGAGCTGACTGTAAAATTCACTTAAAAATCTTAAGGCACAGAAGAGTAGCCACACAGAGAAAAAGTGTCGACATAATGCAATGAAATACTTCTGTATTCCTGGGCACGTGTGTAGAGATGAATCACCATATACAGTGTCTAACTTACTGTGTGAATCATTCTATAATGACTGAAAGTTATTACCATAGAGCAGAGATTGGCCAGTGATGGCCTGCATCAAAAACAGTCTGAGGAAGGTCTTTATATTACTCATAGCTGGAGATATTTGTCACACTTATAGATGGTGACAAAAATCAAATAAACAGAAACAAAGGGCATGTGGCATAGACAGTGTGGAGCCTGGAAAGCCTAAGATATTTAAGCCTGGCTTTTTAGAGAAACACCCCAGGCCTCTGCCCTAGAGAAATACTCATGCATAAGAAAATATATTCAATAATATACACTGCAAGCACTATTTGCTTTAGTGAATATGCTGGAATTAATGCAAACCTGTATGGACAGTAGGGTAGGCATATAAATTGGTTTTTTTATATAAAAATTCTTTTCAGAAAGAAAAATGACAGAATTATAGCAACATGTAACCAGCTGTATATATCACACATACGAAACCCGAGCAAGAAGACTGAGCTGCAGAGAACTGAATTCATTGCAAGCTTATGTACGTCAAGTTTAAAATCATGGAGTAGGAGAAGATACATTATTTAAAGTTATAAATATTTCTTAGGAGCATAAACCAAGCAAAATAATAATAACCATATAATGTAGAATAGTAGTAGTCTAGGAAAGGGTTGGATGGGGAGTGGGGTTGGTGATGACCACAGAGAATGTCAAAAGTCATGCTATCTGAGCATGGTGGTGCATGCCTGTACTCCTAGTACTTTGGTGCCTGAGGCAGGAAGATTGCAAGTTCAATGCCAACCTGAGCTACACAGTGAGACCCTGACTGAAGAAAGAAACAAACAGGGGGAAAAAACGGCTGAGAATATAACTCATTGGTAAAGTGCTTATATCTATGTACAAGGTTCTGGGTTCAATCCTTAACACAGCAAACTAAGAAACAACATGTTATATTGGGGTAGGAAGATGACTCAAGTCTTTTGATAAAGAATTTTTCATGCAAGAATGATGACCTGAACTCAGTTTCCCAGAAGCCTCATAAAGCCAGAACCAGTAGTATGCATCTGCAATCCCAGGACTCCTGGGGTGGGTGGAATATTCAGACAGGAGAACCCCCAGAGGCTTATGAACCTGCAATCTTGGTGTTGTTGATGTGAACAGTAAGAGGTTCTGTATCATACAAGGTGTAAGGCAAGGACTAATACCTACACCTGATGCCATCTTCTGTCTTGTACATGTGTGCCATGGCACAGGGTTGGGTGCACACTCACACATGTGGACACTCATATATCATACCCTCCTACACAAGGACTGTGTACATATATACATATATATTCATATATACATATGTATATATGATATAAGTATATATGATATATGTATATATGTACATAGTATATTTATACATACATATATATATAATTATTCATGTATACATATTTTCATTAAAAATATATACACATAGTATCAGCTACAGGTAATCATATGTGACAATATGCTAATATGTAACTATCTCCATGTATATCATATATGGTTGCTATTCATAGTTTAAGTTAAAATAAATTTCTCAAAAAGTGTTTAATTTAAAACAAACTTACCTGAGACACTGAATACTTAGCCAAGGATGAACTTGAACTTCTGACCCCTGCCCCACTCCCTGTGAATTCTGGGATTATGGTGCACCACCACATCCATTTTTATACAGTGCTAGGGGGTTGAGCCAAGGATTTCCTTCATTTTCAAAAGGTGTTATACCACCTGAGCTAAATTTAAATCCCCTGTCCACCCTGAGTACTGAGTACTGTCACTAAATTGCTGCTACCAGCTGGCAAACTTTATCAAATAGTAACATGAAGTAGTTAACTATGTCTCAATCTACAGTACTTATCCTTCCCCACAGGGAATCACATCTTCTTCCCCCAAGGCCCCATGTCTTCTTCTAAGAAACTGATCTTTACATGACCAAGACAAGCTCTTCATTCAAGACACAAGTTAAAGGCTACTTCATCTATATAGAACCCTCCTTCTTTTGTCTCCCACATACGGAACTCCCTTCTTTAAACTTGAGAGCCTGTTTCTCCCTTCCTTTGACAATGCTTCATTTTCAAACAATACCATAAACCACAATTTGTGTACATGATTTACCTTAGTTATTAGCTGTTATACTACCAGAAGTCTGTGTTCAAGTAATCTTTGAATAATCCTAAGTTTCTTGTACTGGGTATATCCATCAGGGAAATTTAAGGATTTGTGAAGATCAATTTGCTATCCACGCAGGGGATAGATTAGCCTACTGGAGACAGATTCACTAAACCTTACTTTGAAAGCCATACTGCTAAGATATGCATCACACATACTTATTAACATCTTCACATATTCCCAAGGTATGTAAACATAGAGACATACCTATTTTTTATGTCTATACATTTATATACATACATATATATACATACATACACATACATATACACATATTTACAAACATATACATATTCACACGCATATGCATCAATGTGTGTGTGCTTAAATGCGTCTTTGCATTTAAAATAGAAAGTACTGTGTTTCATTTTTAACATTTTCATGGGTAGTGAACATATAACAACTCTTCTCTCTTACAGGAAACTTCAGAAAGTGTGAACAAACAAAGATTAATGTGACTTGCACAAGACTGTGGTCCTCCCTAGGATGACTCATCAGGTCCCCTATGATTTTTCCTTTGAAAAATCTGGTTAGCAATATCCAGTTTACATTGTTAAAATTTATCTCTGTCACAGTTGAAAAGAGTATGCATTTAGTAGTTTCATTTTTTAGAATACTTTAACATTTGCATGTTCAACAGCTTCATGGCAGAGAATGCATACATGTGGAAGAGGGGAAAGAATACGATATCATCAGTAAAAGAACATACAGTGAGGCCCATTTCTAAATTCTATCTTTAATTTATGTTTAATGAGTATTATATTTCTTCTGGTGAATTCTTTTTTAACCAATTCCTTACATACCGCAGGAAAATCTTTAAAGCACAGAGCTTTCAAGATAAAATAGTCACTAACTATCCAGTAACTTCATTAGCAACTTGATGTTTTTAATAACCAACATAATTAATATGTCTAAAGTATATATACTGTATCTCATCCATTTCTGGAAAGACACTAAATATCTGATTAAAATAAAACCACAACAACAGAAAAAAGGAATTACTCTAAATTGTTTCCAATCTTCAAAAACAAACTACAGAAGAAATAGTGAAATAGCTGATTTACAAGGATCAAATAAACCTGTGACATATTTTGACAATACTTATCAAGCACTTCTGCCCGGTAAATTAGTCTCCCTCCAAAGCATGGTCTTTGAGGCCTCTTTCCAATACCTGCCCTCTTTCTTTTTCAGTGTGTTCCAGAGAAACATTTCTTCCAGTCATGTTTACCCCTACAAAGTTCTTCCTTCTCACAGGGATCATGGCATGGATGATCATAAGGGCAGTGATCCTGAGCCTTTCCCTACTTGTAACTAGCATCTTTGACACAGATGATGACCCACTGAATGGGCATTTTCACTTGGCTGCCAGGGCCTTCCTGTCCTGGAATTGTTCTTTGGAGCCACGACTTTCTTCTCACCTTCTGACCTATACATATATTACTATCTTTGCTCACTAGAATCCCTTGGGTGAAAGCATCTTGTCTTTTCTCCCCTGAGGAAAGGCTTTGATATTTAGGACAGGAAATGAGAGAAAGCAGAAAGGACTGAGGGGGCAACATTTACCTTACCACCTCCTCTTGTGGGTTTCCTCAGGGGAGTGATCTCTATGATTAGAAGCCACAAGCACAGTGAAGGGCTTCTCTGCTGTAGTGTCAACAACTATCTTCATCCTCAGTCCCCTTTATTGTAAAGAAAACTCAACCTATGCTGACATTAATCTTTGGGTAACATATGTCCTACTTTATATTTTCTTTCCTGTTCAGAATTCATATTACCCAACTTAAGAATGACATTTATTTCTTGCTATTGTTCTGAAGAATGCACTGTTGATATATAAGCAATTCCTTTTTTATTTTGGTGCTCTGCAGTATTTTTATCAAGAATGTACCAGAAATAGCCATGGCACTATGAAAGTCCATTGTATTTTTCTTTTCTGGAAAAGTCCTATATAAAATACTGTGATGACCATTCCTACTTATTATTATTAGTTCTACACACACACACACACACAAAGTGTTTTCTAAATTATCTGATAGTGTGATCACAAGATTATAAGGCATATGTAGCTTATACATTAAGACTGTCTTATAGTGCTCTTCCCATAGTTTTACCTAGTTACTTAATGTCTTCAGAGAACATATTGAAAAATGATTTTGCATAGTTATATTCACTGACAGAGAGTGAATATGTGAGAATGTTTTGTTTTAAATTGCTATGCCATTAAACTATTAATCTTTTCTTTACCTTGCTGAAGCTCTGATCATTTTCCATGTAGATGAATAAGTGAATTATTTGTTTTAATGATCTTCTCTGGCTTTCTAGATTCCTTTTCTCTTAGGATGCTTTCCTATTAACCAGTTTACTCCGAGAAGTTGTCCTTGTGATATGTATATGATCCATTTCTCACAGGCCTATATGGGGAGCAGTTTCTCCTGGGTTTGGCAATGGCTTCTCAATCATTCTGGTATCTTCTGATGAACAAAGTTTCTTCTTTAATGGTGTAAAATTCATCAATGTTCTTTTATGGTGGTATTTTGGGACCTGCTCCCAATGCCCTCCCTTTATGAGTAATTAAAAGATCTCCCTCGAGTTCTCTTCTAAACTTTAGAGCTCTCTATTTTACAATAGAGCCTTCATGGCATTTAGATTTCCAGAAAATAATGAACTGTTCCATCTCTAGAGGCTGTCTTCTTTGTTTTAAGCTCTACGGTGCCATTTCAGTAGTTTAGGTTTCCACACAAGCAGGAGTCTGTTCCTTCTGCTCCACTGTCAACTTCTCTTGGATAATTAGTTCATGATAGAAGAGAAAATTACGTGTTGGTATTTCATTTTTAAAAATGCAACCTAGAATCTCCTTTTCAGATGTCATTAAAAAGAGAAAACCTTATAGGAATCATGGGGTTATGAATATAGCATAGTCAGTTATCAGCATGAAGACAAGTTGGGACTTTCAGCAGCATGTAAATGCCAAATGGTTTGGCAGCCCACCTTTATTCTCAGCCCTCTGGAAGGCATGGATAAGGCATTCCCAGTGAAACCTGGCTAGCTAGACTACACAAAACAGCAAGTTAGGGGCTTAGTGAGAGATTGTGCCTCACACAGAGTAAGGCACATCAAGGAAGACATATGTTGTCAACCTCCAGCTTCTATACATGAGGGCATATGCACACACCTGCACATACAGGCATCTAAACATGAGTACAAATATGTATATGCACACTATACATGTACATGAAAAATGAAATAAAATAATATTGAGTCTAAGGGTTGGTGTCGTTGGATTTTTTTATCATATTGATCTTTTTGTTAGTATTTCTCCACTTATTTTACACTTCTTTAATGTTTATGTTTTTAACTGATGGGAACAGACACTATCAGTTTACATAATGATGCACACAAAGCCATAAAAGCTCAAGCAAGAATGGAAGTGGAAGGGTAGGTATTAAGTGTAGCAAATAAAATGTTGGTGGTATCAGATTTATTTCTAATGTAACAGCCTCTGTGAATAATGAAAGCACAGATATTGTATTTAAGGAGGGTAGAGTTGTGCTTGGTTTTCACTGTTTACATGACGGGATTGAATTTGAGTCGCTACAGAAACATACCTCTGGATGTGCCTATTGAGTGGGGTTTTTTTTGTTGTCTGTTTTATGGTTTTTGTTTGTTTAGGTTTTTTATTAGTGGTGGATATATATGAATATGAAGACTCATACTGAATTACTGAATGTTGGTGGAAATCTTCTATCGGCAGGGATCCCAGAAAGAATAGAATGGAAGAAGTGAGCCTTCATCTCTCTTTGCTCCTTTACTAAAGATGTCATTTGATCAGCTCTCTGGCATCTCCCCGACCCGTCATGACCTCACCTTGAGTACTATGTTCTTTCCTGTGCACTTTCTTCCAAAGTTGAAACATTCCAACTTGGTAGAAAATTCACTAAGACTCAGAAATTTCTACAGGGAAGCTTGTTAAAACTCAGAAAATAAACAAAACTAAATAGTTCATAAGTCTCAGGAAGTCAATGACATGTACAAGATGCACAAGATTCATCCCTTCTATAGGTTACATAAGCAGTAAGGGCAGCACTTGAAGAGAGGACACTCTCTAACCTATTGAGTTCCCTGACACTCATGCAGAGAGCTTCATGGTTCACACTTTCGAATGACTCGTCACCCTTCCCAGAGTGGGCTTTCCAGAAGGAAGCTGCTTTTGAGTCATCCATGATCCTGTTATTAATCCCACACCCATACTTAAAAATTAATCTCAATAAACTCAGTAGTTCACCAGGTTGAACTCTGATGGGATCTTCTTTTCAGTCTGACATTGGTTCCCTCTCAGAGATTCGGAAATACTGACTCAGGCCTTCCAGCAAATATTGTTACACAATCTCAAAGCAGAAACCAAAATAAATCTTTCCTTTCTTAAGAACTTTTTGTCAGGTATTTTGTCACAGAAATAAAACAGCGACCAATACAGGGAATATATGAATATAGATGCTTTTTACACACTCACTTGGAAAATCAGGATAGAGCATGCTCAGTGCACGGTCATAGAACACATGTCTGTCAGGTTAGCACTTGAGCAAAAGTCCTCCAGGCACACTCTGTTTGCATCCTAACACTTTTGCTGAAAATACAGGAATAGCCATTTTAAATGTCCATTGATAAAGGCATTTATCCCAGCCTAACTCAATAGCTGAAAGTAAAAACCTGGTTTTCTGTCTTACACCAACCTCAGGTTAGTTTACTTATAGGTTCCTTGCATTTTTATTAAATTTAATAGTAACTTGTTTTATTTTTATTGCCTTGGGTAAATGTATTTCCTCACGTAGAATCCCACATGTGTTATTTTTCTATAGAGCTTAAATATAATGAAATTGCTAAATTATTTGAACTAATTAGTTATTTGGTTCTCTCTCTCTCTCTCTCTCTCTCTCTCTCTCTCTGTGTGTGTGTGTGTGTGTGTATGTGTGTGTGTGTGTGTGTGTCTGTGTGTGTGTTTTGATTATTTGGGAATTTCACATTATGTACCCCAATCACACTCACTTTTTTGTACTCCCAGGTCCACTCCTACCCTTGTGACATTCCCTTGAAGAAGAAGGAGGAGGAGGAGGAGGAGGAGGAGAAGTAGGAGGAGGAGAAGTAGGAGGAGGAGGAGGGGAGGAGAAGTAGGAGGAGGAGAAGTAGGAGGAGGAGGAGGGGAGGAGAAGTAGGAGGAGGAGAAGTAGGAGGAGGAGGAGGGGAGGAGAAGTAGGAGGAGGAGAAGTAGGAGGAGGAGGAGGGGAGGAGAAGTAGGAGGAGGAGAAGTAGGAGGAGGAGGAGGGGAGGAGAAGTAGGAGGAGGAGAAGTAGGAGGAGGAGGAGGGGAGGAGAAGTAGGAGGAGGAGAAGTAGGAGGAGGAGGAGGGGAGGAGAAGTAGGAGGAGGAGAAGTAGGAGGAGGAGGAGGGGAGGAGAAGTAGGAGGAGGAGAAGTAGGAGGAGGAGGAGGGGAGGAGGAGGGGAGGAGGAGGGGAGGAGGAGGGAGGAGGGAGAAGAAGAGGAGGAAGAGGAGGAGGAGGAAGAAGAGAAGGGAGGAGGAGGAAGAGGAGGAGGGGGAGAAGGAAGAGGAGGGGGAGAAGGAGGAGGAAGAAGAGGAAGAGGAAGAAGGAGAAGAAGAAGGAGGAGGAGGAGGAGGAGGAAGAGGAGGAGGAGGAGGAGGAGGAGGAGGAGGTTCAATTTTTGTTGCCCATTACTCACTGGAGCAGTCAGTCTCCCAGTGGCCAGCCCCTTAAAGAAAACTGAGTCCTTCCCCACCTGCATTCCTGGCAGAAGACATCAATCTTCAAAAACTACATTTCAGCATCTTTATCACAATGTTTAAGGCTTCTCTTTGATGGCTTTTTGTCTAGGCTGTTACTTTTGGTGATGGTGGTGGTGGAGGAGTATGGGTAAGGGTTGTCACAGTCTGCAGTCACAGATACCACTGCAAAAGTAGCTTTTATTCTCTTTACCGTAAGTAAGAGCATGGATCATGGACTTCCACATAGTCTCCAGGGTGAGCACATGCCACTGACCTCAGCAAGGTTTCTGGTAGATGTGCAGACCATAGGTATAAACACAACCATCTGCTACAGAATAAGCCCTGGGCACCATCCAAGCCCGTGGCAACAGCACAAGTCAAGGATGTCAGTACTGTTTCTAGGGCAACAGGGGCCATGAACACCAATATGGTTTCTAGTGAAAGCCTGACTTTTTAATTTTATTTTTATAAAATTGCACCTTGTTCTTGCACCTAAAGGTTCTTTCAATGCCTACAGAGGTCAATAAAGGACATCCGAACTTCTGAAACTAGAGTTACCAAGGGTTGTGAACTTTGGGGTGCTGGGAACTGAACATAGGTCCTCTCCAAGAACAATAAGTGCTCTTGACGACTGAGCTCTCTCTAGCCCCATTTGATTACTTTTTGTGTGCCCCTGCCCCAGGGAAGTTGTGCAATTTACAAATAATGGGAATTTTTCCCATACTTCTAATTCTTAATTTTTAAAATAGTTTTGTGTGTGTGTGCGCTCGCGCATGCACATTAGAATCCATTTGTGACTTTAAACAGAATGTTGATGTTGGGCATCCTGATCATTTCCCTGAATTTCATGAGATTGCTTTCAACTGCCCTCTCCCTCACCACTGCAATCGATTTGGATTTTGTTCATTAGAACAGTAAGTGTCTTTAATCAAATTCAAGTACTCCTCCTGGGACACAGTTATGACTTCTAAAATGAGCACCAGCTTATACTTACCCAATGCTCTTACGTCCTCCTTTGAAACCCTTGTGTGTTTTTCTTCTCAGGCATTGGTGTCTTGAACTGTCTTGGTCAAGCCTTGACTTGCTGTATTCACACTCCTTAGCTTTGTGATTTCTTCCACTGCTAGGTGTAGCTTGTTCCTGTTTTGTTGAATGCTTTGAGTCTGTGTTATGCAATGAGGTTGGTTTGTAAGAAATTTCTATTTCTTCTTCTTCATTTTTTAATACCATATTTTTCCAGTTTTGAAATTTATCTCAGAAAATGAATATTTGTTTTCTTTTTCCTTGTCTTGAAAGAAAGTTGAAATCGATCAGAATTACCAGAATGTTTTCTCTTCAGGAAGTTTCAAAAACTATTGACTTGTATCCATTCATCCTTTTAATCATAATTTGTTTTTATGTCCATGGTTTTCTCCTTTTGACTCATAGTCTCTGCATTATTTCTCTTTCGATGCTGTTGTATTTATCCTTACGGTATTTGTGTCTTTGTCTTTGTTTTAAACCTTATTTACTCATACTGGACTTGTCCCACTTTACCACACTTCTGACTCCCACATTTTGGTGTGTAAGTCTTATCCATTTTGATCTCATTTCCAGTGTTGTTAATTTTTGTTCTTAATCTTAGCTGTATCTTTCTTCACAGTTAGTTTATGAACTTGTTGTTTAACTCCATTTTTCTCGAATTGGTACCTTTCTCCAACACCTTACACTTTCTTCTTTTTTGTTATGAATATTTAAACTTAAAGATCTGGAATTAGTACTTCAACAGAAATCTTTGTAAGTAGACTTTTATAATTATTTTGTTCAGTGTTTACAATTTCCCAAATCACCTTTAAACATAAATTATTTTATGATGTGTTTTAAAATATTTAGTTCTTTTGATTTGTTTTCGAATTATACTTAGCTGTTAGCTGTGCTAGCACATACCTATAGTACCAACAATGAAGAAGTAGAGACCTGAGGATCAGGAAATGATGTCCTTCCATAGGTATATAGGAAATTGCATACCAGCCTAAGTTATATAAGAACCAGACTTAAGAACTAAGGTGTACAAATAGAAAATAGCAATTATGATTCACCTTTCACAGATACCACTTAATTTTAGGCAGTTAAGTAATATGTTTTGCCTGATGACGATTCTTTTATGTTTAAAGGTACCAAGTTTTTGTAATAAGTAAGTGTGTTATCTAGTTAGTGGGTACAGTCTTCTGTACCCACATATTTCTTTGACCTCATACTGCCAAACCATGTTTGGTTTATTGATTCTTGAAATAGGAATGCTAAAATATCTGCTAGAATGGTTAGCTCATGAGTTTATACTGGCAATTCTGTGAAGTATTGGTTTGGAAGTATAAAACAATGACATTGTTACATATAACACAAGAATCTTCTTCATGGATTTCAACCTTAAACAATATAAGAAGAGTCTCTCTGAGAAATTGTTTTCAGGGACATTCTTTGGTTTGATATCAACCTAGCAGGAAGTCTTTTTTATTAGAATTTTTTTCTATAACATCTCCTTCCCATTTTATTAGCAATGTTTGTATATGTGCCTAAGCCACATTCACCAATATGCAGATGGGCATCACTAACTAGATTCAGAACATATTTTTTTGAAAGGGAATAAGTTTGGAAAAAAGACGTGTTGTGGGTGAGTTGGAGAGAAAGGGCAAAGGCAGGTATGTACAAAATACACTGTATATATGTATAAATTTTAAAAAGAAAATATTATTAAAAACATAGTCAGTAAAAGGCTACTTTTTCACTAGAGAGGCATTACTTACTAAATGATTTAGCATATGCCTTCATTTTATTTTTTGTATTTGTATCAGCTGTTTATGGTTTGGTCCCTTGTCACCTCATATTTTACAATTAACAGGATGCAAATATCCGTGTGTTTTCTTTTACTTTCCATTCTTAGTTTAGGTATTTTACATCTGATTCTTTTTAGTAGTTGTCCTAGACATTTTAACAAACATGCTGTCCTTAAACAAATACATCGTTTCTCCCTCACACATCAGCTTCCTTATATTTAACTTCACTGTCATTTTAGACATCAGTAAATAAATGTGCTTTCTGTTTCTTTATGGATCTTTTTGCATCTATACATTCTTGCTTCATCTCTCCGAAGGAAAAGATTTTGAATTCTTGAATAGATCTATTCTGGTTAAGTGTATTCTGTTTTTATCTGAAAATACCTTTCTTTTGCCTTTTCTGTAAAAGATAGATTTCTGGATTGCCATTGCCTCTTCTCAACACTTTGAAGATATTTCACTCCGTTCCAGCCCCTATTGTTCCTGCTGAGAGTCATCTATCAATAAAATGCTTAGCCCTTTGGAAGGAATCTGTCTTTCCTTGGAAATACTTTTCAGGTTTTCAAGATATATTTTCCTGTTCTAAACGTTCCTATTAAGGGCCCTGGTGGTGGATTGCTGTAGATTGTGTGGTTTGTGATCTATTAGTCTTCCTAAATCTGAGACTTTACCTCTCTCGTTCAGCATGGAATATTTTGGGTCATTTACTCCTTGGGAACTGCTTCTCTCTCGTTCTTTAGATTGTTTTCCTAATGCAGGGACACTCTAGTCTCTCTGTCTGTTATTTTTCTTCAGGCAGTTCATTGCTTTTAAAGATATTTTATGTCATATTTTAAATTATTTCTTTCACTCTTTCTATGAGTACTAATTCCCACATCTGCTATTTTGCCAGGTCAGTAAATTTTTATTTCAATGATTATCCTATTCCACTCTAGTTGTTAGGTTTGGTTCCTAACAAAGTACGCTGGCTTTTTAAAATTGTCCATTGTTCTTCAATGTAGTTTAATAGTCTTTTTATTGCATTTAACATATGCATTATATTTTATGGCTATTCTTAAAATACCTATAATGGTTTTAGATCTGATTTCATGATCCATTCTTTTCTGATGATTCTCTCTTGGGTCTGTTTCCTTGTGTGTTCTGTAGGCTTCTTCCTTGACAAACCATGTATTTGGAACTTTAATACTATATTTATAGCAGAATTTGTCTATTCAAGAAAGCTGCATTTACTTCCTCTGATTTAAGAACGAGGTATTCTTAAGCTAGAACCATTACTGATCAAAATTGCTCTTTTAGGTTTTCCTGGGTCTAGTTTTCTCTAGCTCTCTTGTCTACCACTTCAGAAAGCTCTGCTATTTGCCATATACATCTATACACCAGAAAGGAAAGTTTAAGAACCACATAAAGATGAGGCTCATAAATAATTAATTTTTCTCCATTAACATAATTATACTTGAAAATTCTTGTGTTTTTCTGATACATTGCATAATGAAAATAATAATGAGTTTACTGGCTAGCCTTTTCCTAGACATTTTTAAAAATTCTTGTTTTCCACTTTATTTTTTTTTTAATTTTTTTATTGGATGTTTTATTTACATTTCATATGTTGTCCCCTTACCCCATCCCCCACCCATCCAGGAACTCCCAATCCCCTCACCCCTCCTCCTTGTTCTCTGTGGATGTAACCTCTATCTACCCCCCACTCCCACCTCCCCACCCTCAAAATTCCCACTCCCTGGGGCGTCCAGCCTTCATGAGGTCAAGGTTCTCTTCTTCCACCTATGCCCAGCAGGGCCCTCCACTCTTACATATTCAGCTAAAGCCCTGGATCCCTCCCTAAGTGCTCCCAGGCTGGTGGTTTAGACCCTGGGAGCTGTGGTTGGTTGGTATTGTTGCTCTCCTCATGGTGCCACTCCACTTTATCTTAATATTTTAAATTATAAAATAAAGTAATTCTTTACCAGCACCACTTTTCCTCACTAGGGTTACTGAGTAGATGACCATGGAGACTTGGCCTGTGTAGACTGGACGAGAAAGAGAGCTTCTTTGGAACCATGGGGAGTCAGAAGGCATACACAGCTAAGTGTAGGAAAGTGAACCAAGGCAGGGCAGAACCTTATTCAAGAGGATAAGCCCAGGTGTGAAAGGTCAGGTGATGAAAAGTGATACCAGAAACTTAAGAGCACAAAAAATGCTTTAGCTTGAAATGAGTTACCCAGGGTCAAATTCTATCTAAGAATCTGGTTTAAAAGTGTCAGACTTTACAGAGTGTGTGGAAGGACCCATAATACTCAGAGCATCAGAAGTAAGACAAGACCAACCTGAGTTTTGAATTATCCAGGACTTTACTTATGTTTTTAAAGATTTTATGAGCTAGAAAAAAAGAAACCATTTTTAAGAGAACACCTAATTGAAGTACTGTCTAAAACAAGCTGAGGGAAAAAAATAGATTGGGAACTCTCCGTCGTCTTCTTGACCTACCTGTATTCTAGAATATCTCAAGGTGAATAGAATATTCCATTCATGGAAAGGAGAGACTATCAGGATTTTGATTTAGGTTTTGTGACATTTGTATGCACAAGATCAAGTTGACCAATGCTCTGGTATGGAGGATTGAGAAGCTAATTATCCTTCATCATTATCTGAGGAGCCAGCAGCAGTTGATGGATTCTGGGGCAGGAGAGTCATTTTTCTTTAAGGGCGTGTCTCCAGTAGGTCAATCAGAGTCTAGTAGATGGCCTTACATCTAGGGTTATATAGACAGCACAAACTGAGTTGAGTAAAAAAAAAAAAAATCAAGAGACTGTGAAGTTGGAAGCGGGTGGGGAGGTGGGGTAGGTTAACTCAGAAAGAATTAAAGAGAGGAGTAGAAAGTGACTATGATCAAAACACATTGTATGAAATTCTAGCAAATTAATGAAATTACTATATTTTAAAAGAATTATGCCAATTTCATGCAAAACTTATAATATACATAATTTGTCACTCACTAGTAAATATGTTCATTAATTTCCTGTTTCAATCTGCTTCACAACTTCAAGAATCTTCTATATCTCAGATATTTCTAGCCACAGAATGGCACAAATTTCTACTTTCCCAAAGGCTGTACAGGATGAAACAGGAAATAAGTGTGGACAACAATATATACTAGAAGAGGATTAACTATATAAGATGAAAATATATATGAAAATCTATTAAGTAGGGCAGGACCTAAACTAGACTGACTGGATGGGACAGGCTGCTTCACAGACAGAGGTGATTTTAGCAGCCTATTTGACAAGGCGATATCTGTAGGAAGATTTGAGTGAGAAAAGAAACTAGACAAAGGTCTAGTGTAGGCTGTGAGGCAGAATCTGCATTGATGTATCAGAGAGCAGCAAGGGAGGGAGCTACCCCAGTGTGGCTGGAATAATGGGTGTAATAAGCAAGTTGGCAGAAAGTAGAAGAAAGGAATAGAGAGGGAGACAGAAGACAGACATGGGAGGCTTTGGGGGATGAGTGAGGAATTTATTGTACTTTGAAAGAGAAGTAATGTCATTGATGCTGTCAGTGCTATTGGAGACATTTAACCACATGGTTAGATCAATATGTTTTAAACGAATACTCTGGTTGGTGTACTAAAAATTGACTGCAAGAAAAATGAGTGGATGAGTGGATATAGAGGGCATTGGAGAATGGACATGAGGAGTGTATACAATCAAGATACACTGTAAGCATGTATGACATTTAAAATAAACAGCTTAAGTTAAACAAATGAACACTCCTACAAGCCATGGACATAAGATTCTCTGGTTGTCAGGCAAGTATGTTGTGAATATCACTTTCACTAGTTGTCTCATTATGTATGACAGAGTAATTGTTTTAAAATAAATACCATGGAGTTGGAGATCCTGCTCCTGGAGAGGACCCAAGTTTGGTTTCCATCAGTCATTTCAGACAGGCTCATAGTCATCGGTAACTTCATCTCCAGGTGATATGATTCCTCTGGCTTCCTTGGGCACCAATACTCCCATTGATATATTCAAATGTGAGAAAAATATGTACACATAATTACAAATAAATCTTTAAAAATTCAACTCCTTCCCTGCAAAACAGAAAAGTTAGAAGGCTCAGACTTGTACCAATGATTTATTGAAAAAGACTTAACCTGAACAGAATGGGAAAAGTGAGATGGTCAGGAAAAAACAAAAACTCTCTTTATATTTTTTAATGGCTGAGAGCCAAGAATTTCACCACAATTGGCAACCTTAAAATAGCTGTGAAGACTGTCTCCATAGACATCATGATGAATGAAGAGGAAAATCCCTTTCCTAAAAGATGTTTCAAGTAAGAGTATTAAAACAGCAAATAAGCATGCTGAAAGCTAAGGCGTAGGTGACTCTTGACTTTATTAGAACTCCCCCTACTCCAACACAGAACAGAACTCCTCAACTACACTGCAATTTCTTTAGGACAAATAAATTAACCAGCCCAGACTTTTAACTTAAGTGTTAAGCTTTGTTTAACCTTGAACCTTGCTGCAAATTTATATTATTTATACAATATCACATCAGATCCCCCAAAATCACATAGCAAGGCCTTAGGCAAATGCCTCAATCCTTTAATGTTTTACCTCAATCTAAGTGTGTGCCCTCTTTTGTGGGGAAAAATTATAGGCCACTGCGGTAGTGGAGTCCCCGGGGGTTTCCACTCTGCGGGTCCCACATGCATGTTCCAGAGGCTGGGGGCTTTGGCAGTGGCAGACCCCAATGACAGGAGGAAGTCCTTGGTTCCAAAAAGGTTTATTGTCATACTGGATGGTAGATGGATCTGGTTGTAACCCCATAAAACTCAGGGCAGTCCCTAGTTATATAGGGAGGGAGAAAGGGGGAGGATCTGGGGGAGGCATGCTTAATTTGCTCCTGACCTTCATTAGTATGTAAATCCCTAGGGCCTGAGGCCTCTAGTCATGCCCTCTACCTGTGCACTTTGGGAGGGGCTATAATGGCCTACGTGACTGAACAATGTATATTTATGGGGACAAGACTGCACATCAGGACTCTGAGTTCTGGGGGTGCAGCAAACGCCTGCTGGTTCTCACATAGAGTCTCAGGGTTCTAAGCCCATGCCCAACCATGAACCAGAATACCCTTACACAGTCCCACACTGTTTATCTTAATAGATACCAACTTGCTGCATACTGACTAATTCTAAACAATTTTTTCTGTGCTAAAAGTTAAAATTTTACTATATTCAAGTTGGCTCCCATTAGGAGGAGTTTCTCAAATCCACAGCCACTAATGCCTGGCTGTGTCTCCCAAAGACTGCAACATGCCAGTAATCTCTTTAGTTGTTCACCAGAAAGTTGCACCACATTGGCGTGTTATAAATTGAACTAAAACACTATTTATCAGTATATGCAAGTGAGTGTGATACATGTGTGTGAGTGTTAGGGATGTGTGGAGGGAGGTCAGAGGATAACTTTTAGGAGTTTCTCCTCCCTTAATGGATTCCAGAAGATGACCTCAGGTAGCCAGTCTTGTGCAGCAAGTGATTTTATACACTGAACCATCTCATCAGCTCAAACTGAGCTGAATGTTATCCTCTTAAATTCATATGGGAACTCCTTGCTTGTAATGTGCCTGTGTTTGGAAATATGACTTAGAAGAAGATAAAAGTGAAATGGAGTCCTAAGGATAGGCCCCTTATAAATAGGACTGACTGTAAATGACCAGGGTCTCTGGCAACCTGATGTTCTCTAAGAAAAAGGAATGAAGAAAGGAAGGAAGGAAGAAGGAAAAAAGGAAGGAAGGAAGGAAGGAAGGAAGGAAGGAAGGAAGGAAGGAAGGAAGGAAGGAAAAAAGGAAGGAAGGAAGGGAGGAAGGAAGGAAGGAAGGAAGGAAGGAAGGAAGGAAGGAAGCAAATAAACAAGGCAAGCAAGCAAGCAAGGAAGCACTCAAGCACGCAGGCAGAGAGCAGGCAGGCAGGATTACACACTGAGAAAGCAGTCTGTGAGGCAGAAAAGTGAGAAAGGAGTGGGACTGGAGACACAAAGACAGGCCTCCCCAGAGCACTGTACACTGATGGCCTTCATATTGGACTTCTGGGCTCACTAGCTATCAGAATATACATTTGTCTTGGTTAAGCCATCCAGTGTGTACTACTTTGCTATGACATCCTTAGCTGACTAAGACAGATTTGGGTATGAATAGTGCTTCAGAGGTAGGAATCTTAAAGACTAATTTTCGGAATTGGTTTTAGAGATTCTTGATATTTCAAATCTAGTTCCATTTAAAGACAATGTTAGCACATGCACAAAGCAAAAAGAGCACTGAGAGCTGCGGTATGGTTTGGCCACAGGACTACAAAGTATCACAGAGATACTGCTAGTGGAACACTTACAAGAAGCCAGGGTCTGCATAAACATGCATGTAATTTTTTTGAATACTGTCATCAAACTAAGGAATGCACTGAGACTTTAGCTTGTTATTACTGATATTTATTAACAAGATAAGAAAAAGAAAAAATTTGGAATTTTTTTTCTTTTTCTTTTTAGGAACACCAGGGGATATTTTTCCATATTTTTCCAAATTTATTTATTTACTTGTTTTTACATCCCAATCAAAGCTCCCTTCCTTCTAGTTCTCCCTCACACAGTCCCTCCTTCTTCCCCATCCTCTTCACCTCTGAGAAAGGGGTGAGAAAATACTCCTTGGTATCAATGCAACCTAGAACCTCCCCAGAGACTGAACCACCAACCAAAAAAGCTTGGGTTTTCAAACTGTTGGCTCAAACCCTGCACAGAGTGTCAGGAAACCTTTCTACCTGCTAAGATGCGCTTCTTCTTTTCTGTAGCCAAAGAGCTAAAATTAATGGAAAAATCAAACCAAGAATCTTAGACTAATTGAGTTATAATGCAAATTGAATTCTCTTCTATTATAGCTGTCTATAACATGAAGGAACTAATTACAAAAATGTGGAATCTTTAAAGTTAAGATGTGACTTTTGGGCAACCTGAACAAACTTGAGGCACTGAGCCCTTAAATTATTACTTTGCCCAGAGAAGCATTCTTTGTCTGTCCAGTAGAATCAGCCTGTTCTATGGTGCTGATTTTCTTTATGACTCATTGGAAGCAGGCAAGCATAGGAGACAGTGTAATACAGGACCCTATTTGGTTTTGCTTAATCACAACCCTCACCCACACTGTAAGACACACACACATTATATAATGTACTTGGCAGTGGGTTGATAAGATGCCAGAATGTCAGAGGCTACATGAGTGCTTGTAAGTACCAACTTCGAGATAAATATGACTACTGCTGTAGATATCAGGGTTAAAGCAGCTACCCTTATAACCGGACTCATGCAGGCTCACAGATGCTAGGTATTAGATGCTGAAATCCACCTTATTTAATCTCAGGAACCTTAAGAGCAGAAATAAAGGTCTACATGGAACCTCAAGCTACCAGAGAACAAAGATGTTATGCAAGACACTGGAGCCCCATAATGTGCCTTGGCCAAGTCAGAATTCCCCAAACCTGGATAATCTAGCTGCAGAACTCAAATTCTTGGCCACTATATGTCACTGCAAGTCCAATTACAGGGACAAAGAGAACATAAGTTTTGAGCTCTATGGTCTGAGATGGCAGCTAGTTTTGCTTTGTTTTTCCTGAACTGTAACTAAAATTGAATTAAAGGCCACTCACTGCTTAGCTGCCTCTATAGATACACAAAGCACCACTGCCTGCTATCCATCCCTACCTCCTCTCTTGTCAGCGTTACACAAGAGCTTTGGTGCATTGCCACAAATGCAAAAAGTCATTGGATTCCTTAACCAAGGGAAGAAGGCCTTCCTATTTTAAAATTTCATTAGGAAATACACCCAGAGGCTAGTATGTGATGAACTCAGGTAATGCATAAATCCAGGAAGGCAGGAGAGTATTAGAGAAGGGATGGACATTGCTTGTTCCTGAAATGTAAGGAACAGGGCTTAGTGAGAATGTATGTCTGTGAGAGCTGCGTATAGAGACTTTCAGAGAAGGCTAAAAGCTCCCACTGCTTCAGGAGGCTGTAATTCACACAGTCAAAAACAAAGACCACAAGTCTGAAGCTAAAAATAAGAAAGGAAAAGTAAAGTCTTCTAAGAGAAATTAACTCCAGTTCAAGGATGCTGGTGTCATCCTTGGGCTGGTGGCAGGACGAGCAAAGGGAAGAATATGTTTTGTGTTTCTTGGTAACCTGTAATCCTTTAGTGGTGACAGCAAAAGGCAAATATATTTGCACTTCATACTGCCCTTCTTGATTGGTACTGAATAGGGGTATACAGGGTAAATGAAGACTAATTTTGCCATCACTAACCTAAAGCTACTCCCAATCAATGGTCCACTGCATATCTTCCCACAGGGGAAAGCAAAGGCAGGAGAGGTTGGCACAAAAAAGTAGGTCATATGCATCTGCTCCTGAGCCTGCTCCTCTATTCATCAAGCTGATAGGCACAAATAATAAATAACCTAAGAAAGAAACGGCTCTGTGAATGGTTCCTGATTGCGGCAGAAGTCATTGTTGAGAAAGGAAATGAGGTCTGAATAGGGAAGAGATTAGAGAGCATCTACCAGATGCTCCCCAGGGATTTGCAAGTTCTGTATTCACCTCCTTGACTTGCCAAATAGAACAATTCTTTTATAGAGCCCCCAGCCCTGTCCTCTTACGTCCTCTGTCATAAGGGTTTTCAGGTGGTACACCTGAGACTCACTCAAGGTCATTATCTACTTACTTAAAGATACGACCTATGAAAGCTGAAGCCCAAGATTCATTGTGAACTGCACATTTGAACATACCACTACAGGTAATATATGGGTGGATATATATTATACAAACAAACAAACAAACAGTTATTAGCATTTATACCTATACTTATAGACTGTTCAGTATTCAGCATAAGGGAGCTTATCCCAGGTGTCCTGTCCATATCATACCCCAACTTCTTGTCTCCTAGTGCAGAGCAGGATGGAGTCTGTCAACCACAAGTTAAAAAATCTACGATATCAAAGGGAACTTGCTTCTTAATTTGAATATTTGGGTTTTTAAAAATAACTGCAAGAGAATCTAAGCCATTCCCACTAGGTTAACCATTAGTCAATTTCTAATATTAAGTGGCAATATAATTGTTGACACTCAAATCTAGCATAAGGCTTTTATCTAGGGACCCTTTTCATAGTTTATTAGCATAAAAATGAGATTTCTTCTATGCACTATTCACCTTTCTACTTGTTTTTAAGCAATTAATCATTCATTGGAAAAATGTTTAATTAAAATATTATTTTACTTTCAACTAGAACTATGTGAAATAAAAATAAAACAATTTGACAGTGAAAATGTAAAGAAAACAAAGTTTTTGTGGCTCAAGCATCACTTATGACTCTATTACCCTGTGACTCACTGAATAATAGTAAAGTCAGAGCAGTGGTGACTATATTCCATGTTAAGGAAACATGACCTCCCTGAAGACCACCTTAAAAACACAAAGAGGACAATTCATCATACTACCTTAAGGAAACAGGACCTCCCTGTATTCTCCCTTGGAGAAGTCTGGGATGAGAATTTGTTTTATTTAAAAATTTAAGGGAAAATATTTTTAAATATTTAATTAAAGCTCATATATGTATAAGTACATGTATACGAAATCTAAACTAATACCTATAACAGCAGCAACCATGACAGTTCTTATGCATCCTTCTTCATCCAATACCCACCACTCAACATACACGCATAGTAGTACAAAAACTGGAAGCACAGTTCGAACCTGAAAAATAATTTTAAGGTGTCATTACTTACCTTAAATTTCATTTTGTGCTACCGATCAGTTAGTGGTATTAACATGCCCTGTTGGTCATGAGTAATTGTAATTAAAACTTTTGATATTTGTACATTTGTGTTTGACTTTTGACAGTTCTCAAGTGACCTGCTTTTATTCTCCGGTGTCTGTGTTAAAGAATAATAAAAGGAGCTAATCATGGATGTGCACACCTGCAATACCAGTACTTGGGAAGCTAGCAAGCTTATAGAAAGTTTGAGATCAGCCAGAACTATATAGCCAGTGCCAGGCCAGTAAAGGCTGTGGGGAAAGACCCAGGCCCAAAACAAACAAATGAGAAAACAAACTGAAAAGCCAAAACAGAAGACACATTAAGTAGAGTGAAACAAATTCTGTATGCTGAAGGAAGACGTTTTTGGGGAAAAAAAACATGTTTAGTGGGTAGAATGAGTATAAAGATAATGGGGGAATTATGATGAATATTGTGTGTGTGTGTGTGTGTGTGTGTGTGTGTGTGTGTGTTCACAAATATCCTTTTAAAAGTACAAACTAGGACTAGGACATAGTCTGGAAAAAGACTGAGGACAGTCAGTAAGGGACCAGAAAAGCCAACTGTCTGGGTATGTAGGACTGCAAAAGGAGTGGCATCATTAGCTATAAAGTGCCCTGCAGTGCCCTAAAATAAGTTAGTAAAAAAATAAAGCAACTATCTCCAAGAGCCTTGGTTCTAAATATTGGGGAAACTTTACTCCTGTCACTATATTCTATACAAGTAGAAGCATCACGATGTGGTAGAATACAGAAAGATCACAGCTAAGAGACTACAAAACATAGAGTAACAATAAGAGATCACTGTTTCTGCAAAATCTTGCATTAGAAGTGCCATGTACCAAGGAAAGTAGGCTTTGCAAGATAAAAAAGAAAAATGGTTGAGAATGAGAGGAGATTCTGTGAGACATGTAAATTACATAAATTACATTTACAACTGACCTGGCAAGACAGCACCATTGGAGAGTAGTGGTGCAGATGTTATGGAAGTAACCAAACACTTTCTGATTGGCTTTAAAGCTTGCCCTACAAGATGAACACTATAGCTGGCACCATAATTGTGGCCAAGAAGCTGGGGCTAGATAGATTATAGACCCTAGGGAAGAACCTACTCTTATTTTGCTAAAAGAAGATAATATTAAACTAGTTCCTGAAGACTCATTCTTATATCCATAGATTCTTATATCCCCCAACCTTCACCATAATAAGCTTCTTCTTTCAGTTGATGGTGATTAACACAGAGACCATAACTGGTAAAGTTCCAGAGAATAAGAGACAGTGGAGGGCTCAGCTTCAAATGGGACATCTATATTGCAACCTTCCTCCCAAGGCTCGAGGACCATTCCAGAAGAGAGGAGGGTGAAAGCTATAGGAACCAGAGGTTGTGGATGGGTTTGGAACACAGCAGAGCAGTTGTGACAGCATGCATAAGACTTGTGCAAGCTCAAGCCAGATAAAATTGCAACATAGAGGAACAGATGATGATGTCATTGAGTTCTAACCCTAGGTAAGAAGCTATTGGTATTTGATAGCTGCTGAGAGACAGTAAGTTGTCCTTAAAGGTTTGACCCCTGGTAGGCTAATCATGCTCTATTTGTTGGCTTCACACCTGAAAACATTTAGACAATAGAAAATGGATTTGAAGAGCTTTGAAAAGTGGGAATGTGGGGTTGAAGAGAAGAGGCTGTGTATTTTAGGGCTATTGTGGGGGGTGGTACGTGGGCTGGGTTAGGGGGAAGAAAGGGAAAGGGGAGAATGATGTAATTATATTTAATAACAAAACCCATTTAAAACGGCAGGAAATTGAATGGGTAGGGAGCTATGGATCTGGGAGGAGTTGGAAGGGTAAATATGATCAAGATACAGTGTATGAAATTCTCAGTGAATTAAAGAATGTTATTTTAAAAACTGTATAGATTGAACTTCTAAGTTCCAAGCTCCCCATTTTCTTTTAGCAAAGAGAAAACTGTGTTATCTTCAATCATCATTCAATCTTTTTACTCTGAGGCAATCCAACCAGAGGCTGTGAGCCCAGAAATAGCAAATATAGAAGGCATTAAGCATGAGAGTCTAGAAAGAAAGGACTCATTAAATTAAAATTATATTCTACATAGAAGAATGTTAACCACCTTCATCTATCAGCTCTAGAATTACTAACCCTGAGGCAGGCTTATCCTCCTTAGAGGCATGAGAAGCAAGGAAATATTTTTGTGTGTGTGTGTGGGGGGGGGGAAATAAAAGAAAATCTAAGAAGTGACATACTGATACAGATGTAACTCTAGAATTTTAAAAAGCCATTGTCTACACAGCTCAAAATAATTCTTACATATAGTGAATATACATGACTATGACTGCCAACACTATAAACACTTGAATGGATGCATAGGTGAAAAAATGTATATCTATAAATAAACAAATAAATAGCTGTTGAACACACACTGGCTGCTATGCAAACATGCTTTCAAGGTCAACCCAAAGGTTCTTCTACACTCTGTTCCTAATTTATACCTTAGTGTTTCATTCTTAAATAACTATGTATTTATCTATACATTTGTCTATCTAACATGTATCTTCCTATCATCGAGTATGTATCTATCTAGCATCTATCTATCCCTTCATCCAAGTAATCATTCATCCATTTACTGAAGGCACAAGGTAGTTAATAAAGCATTTCTAGCAAAAGCAAAAGAACAGCAACAACAACAACAAAAGCCAAATAAGAAACAAATTAAAAAACAAAGAAAAAAATCAAAGATAAAAATACACAAAAGATAAAAATATGGGAAATCTCTTACAAATAAGAGAAAATAAGGTTTTATTTTTTTAAATAAAAAAAGAATAAAAGGATAGATAAAGGAATAACTAGAAGAGAAACAAATGTACTGCCATGGATGGTCCACCATTTGCCTGTTGTACACCAGAAGGGAAGGAGAATGTCTGTGGAAGCATGAATTATTTTAAGGAGTTCTGATAAAGATCTTTCAAAATGTAGTTTTAAAAATAGGAACGAACCGATTCCAGAAGGTCCATAGCCCTGGAGTTATAAGTACAAAGAATAACGCATGTGGGCACATCATAGAACTTCTGAAAACCAAAGAAATAGAGAAAATGTTAAACGCAGCCGTGGGAGAAAGATATTGTATCTTCAAATGAGAAGCCTAGAGAAAGGTATCAGTCAGAAGACAGTGTGATGAAATGTACAAAGACTGTGGATTGTTGATGATGCTCACTTCCATTAAAATCCTAGCTGAGTGATAAATATCAGAAACAAGAGGTAAATGATGACTTTCTAAACTGAAGAGCTTATACATTTTATTATCAGTATTTCATAGAGAAATAAATTCTAGGACCAGGATTTTAATATAAAAATGGTCTACTCAGTTGAATGACCTTTATGGAAAAGAGAAAATGATGAATATTTAGTTAAAAGTAAGTAGTCATTAAAAATTTAACATTAGATAAAACATGGCACATAGTGGATAGGCCTTATCATCTTTGGAATAATATGTGAAAAATGTAAGGAAACTGAACGTGGCAAGTGAAATTAGTTGATAATTCCAAAAGAAGGCAATAATAGGAGTGAAAGGGCTAAAAAAGTCAAGAGTATGCAACAGATACTGCAGTAATGGTAGTACTGTCATGGACTAACTAGTGAATTGATCTACAAGGATTATCATTCTGAATAACATAAATAAATTCCATGAGGTACACTTTACAGTGACACAACTTAAAGAAAAGCACACAAGTTCATAAGTAAAATGTTTGAAAAAAATGTTTCATGCAAACAATATTTTAAAAAATTAATGTAATATAAAATTACACTTACAACATTCTAAGTATAGATTTGTGTTGTAACAATAAACGTCCATTCTATATAAACTTTGACAGGTTTGGATTGTGTGTACTTAAAAATGTACCTCAGAATATCTTACACAAAGTTGAATGCATAAAAACAATCAAACAAAGGCAAAGTGGGAAAACACAGCTGTAAATTTCTCTACCGCCTTATGAACAGCAGATGAATTCAAGAATCACTGAGTAAGACCAGCAGAAGAAGATTCATCAAATTACCCAAATGTACATGCATTGAATTGTGTGGAGGATGACGTGGTTGTTTACATTTCAACTGCAAGCAAAATGTACTTCTAAAACACATCACATTTTAAATTATGAAGCAAGTGTGAAAACGTTTGGAAGGACTGTTTTCATGCAGAACATATTGTCTCCCCATAGTAAGATTAAGAGTCAGTACCAAAGTTTAATTAGAAAATCTCCAAAGAGCTGGATGTGACAGTACCTACCCGTTATATCATCGCTCAACAGACAAAGGGAGATGATCACAAGTTTGGGATCAGTTTCTGCTTCAGATGGTGATCTTCACTCAAAGACATTTCAAGTAAGTAAAAATTAAAGAATACATTTCAAATTGCAATTCTAATTAGAATATGTTTTAAAGTAAGTGACAATGAAAAATAAATTATAGCACAGCTCTTAAAATTCAGTTAAGCAGTACTCACAGGAAAGTTTACAACCTAAATATAAAGATGGAAACATATTATAAAAAAACAAAAGTCGAAAAACAAGTAAGAGAAATATCACATAAGTAAATAAAGCATAAAATAAGGACAATGCATCATAAAATAGAAATGAAACGGAAATATAAACACAAATGACATGAAACGTATGTTAATTCTTTAAAGAGTATAAAATAATAAAGCTCTTAATGAAAGAATGATAAGACACACATAACCATCACCAAGATCATCAACTTCCTACAGACACTGAAAAAGAAAATAAGAGTCTGAGCTTGTTTGTGTTCATTGATTTCAAATTTAAGACAAGTTAATACCGTTTTCCAAGCAGAACAGTTTGCACAAACTGGCAGCTCAAATAGATGTTTGAATATTCTTCCACAGAGTCCTCATCTAAATACTTCATAAGAAAAAAATCCCGAGCCTCCAAGACAGAGGCAATGAAGGGGAGATGTGGGGTAGATGGGATGTAGGAGGGAGCTGGGAGGATCGGGGGGGGGAGGGAGGGGGCAGTGCAGAGGATGTGTTGTCTGGAAATATCAATTTTGAAGAAGAGGAGGAGGAGAAGCAAAGGAGGAGAAAGAGGAGAAGAGAAAAAGGAAGAAGATGAAGAGGAAGGAGGAGGAGGAGAAGAAGGAGTATGAAGAAGAGGAGTATGAGGAGTATGAGAAGGAAGAGGAGGAGGAGGAAGAGGAGGAAGAGGAGGAGTATGAATATGAGAAGGAAGAGGAGGTGGAGGAGAAGAAGGAGGAGGAGGAGGAGAAGGAGGAGGAGGAGGAGGAGGAGGAGGAGGAGGAGGAGGAGGAGGAGAAGGAGGAAAGAAAAAAATGCTTAGCAAGATGACTCCAGATAAATGGTTCCAAATTTTAACGGAAGAAAACACTTTTCTACATATGGTTTGACTGTGAGTCTCTGTATTTTTAACTGTTTGTTGTAGCAGAAGCTTCTCTGATGATGGCTGAATAAGGCACTGATAACCACTTGCAAACGAAAATTTAGTTCCCTTCAAGAGAGTCTCATGAGGAAAACAGAACAACACTTAAGAGTAAGCCCCATGTGTCAGCATTTCTTCCTGGGTCCGCCCAACATTTACCTGGTAACAGTGTCACAGTATAAAAGGGGCTACTTGCCCCCTCCTCACTCTCTTGCTGTCTTGCTCCCTTACCCTCTCTGCTTTCTGTCCCTTCTTAACCCATTCCCCTCCCCCCACTAGCCTCTCTAATTGTTCATGGCCTCTACTCCTCTACTCCTCTTATCCTTCCCCCCTCTCTCACCCCTACTTCTCTTTTTGTCTCTACTACCACCACAACTCCCCCCCCCCATGCGATAAATAAACTCTATACCATACTATATCCATCTTATGACTGGTATCTCAGGAGGAAGAAATGCCTCAGCATGGGCCTGCAGAGGCACCCCCCACACAATACCACTCTTCTACTAAACACATCCTTGGCCTTATTCCTTCTCTTCCTTCTTTCCTTCTTTCCTTCTTTCCTTCTTTCCTCCTTTCCTTCCTTCCTTCCTTCCTTCCTTCCTTCCTTCCTTCCTTCCTTCCTTCCTTTTTCTTCCTTCCTTCCTTCCCTCCCACCTTCATCTATCATCTCTCTCTCTCTCTCTCTCTCTCTCTCTCTCTTTCTCTCTCTCTCTTTATTCTTTTTTTATTTATTTACTTTATCCTGCAGGTCCTTTGTGCATATACCATGCCTTCTATTTTTTGTGTTTCTGTGGGATCACTGAGTGTACAAACTAGTTCTTTGTGTCTGTATTTGTTTCTTGGCCTATTTTCCTTCAGTTTGATTTTTCCTATCCTGTTTTTTTTAATTTTGTTGGAATATACTACATTTCATTTTATTTTATTGTTATCCTTTAGATGCCTTAGTTTGTTTTCTAATGAGAGACAGAATGGGAATGAATCTGGACAGGAGAAGAGGCAGGGAAGAACTAGGAGGAGTAGAGGGAAAAGAAACTGTATCAGGTTATTTTGTGTGAGAAATAAATCTATTTTTAATAAAAAAAATGTTTCCTCTTAGGATTGGATAGAGGCAGAGATATCTGTAAATCTCAATTCTCCTTCACATTACCATGGTGGTTTTAGTTAATAAAATATGACACAGGGAAAAAAACATATTGTTTTAAAAAGAAAAACAAAATTATCATGATTTTTATTAATACTTAGACATTCAGAAACACGCTGCAGATAACTTTGGAATTCAAATACAAATTCCAAAAAGAAGCACAATACAAGGTCAAAAGGCAAAATAAGAATTGCATCATTTTATCATATCAGTACGGTTCAATTAGAACATAAATAGAAAGCATGCTACTTATAAGAACAGGATACATCAAATACTAGTAATGGATGTTTCAAAAGGTGTTGAACTTACACATCAAAATGAAAACGTTGCAGAGAAATGAAAGATCTAACGGAATGTGGTAAGACAATGCTTACGTATTTCAAGAGATGATGTAAATATGTCATTTCCCCACAAAGTCTCAAAGATATTTTTTTCAAAGATAGTTTGACAATTTAAAATAACAGCACAGTTTGTGTTGTTTTGTTAGAGAAATTTAAAGACTATTTATAAATTTTTTTTGTTACTCCTGGAATATATATGTGTGTGCATGTAGCCTGAAGAAATAGAATGAAATTGAAACATACTAACAAACATTAGGTTTTTTTTCTTTCTCCCAAGCAAAACAACAGTGTTGAACTGTGCATGATGGTATACTTTTAATATCAGCATTTGTCAGGGTGAGGCAGGAGACCTGAGAGTTTGAGACTAGCCTGAGTGAGCCTGTCTTGAAAATAAAATAATGAAAATGTAAATAAAGCAATAATATTGGCACACACTTGAGCAAGCAATTCAACAGAAGAGAACTGAAGCCATGGAAGGCATCCTGACACACACAACAGCCAGTATTGTGAAAAATACTATAGCACTAATCAACACTGAATAAATCAGAATTTCAATTAAAATGAGACTGAAACTTGTTGATCTCTAATTGCATAAAACTAAACAGAACTTAAATAATACTATGGATAGTTGTTCATCAATATGAGACGCTTTAAATCATTTGGCAAAAAGGATTCTCAGTTGAGAAAATGACCCCATAAATTTGGTCTAGGAAAGTCAATTAGATATTTTCTTGATTAATGATTGATGTGAGAGGAAACCATTCCATTAAGAGAAGTGCTAACTCTGGGCAGTTGTTCTAAACTTTAGGATAAGCAACACACAAAGGGCAAGCCATTAAGGATGTTCCTCTATGTCTTTTGCTTCAGTATCTGCCTGTGTTCTTGCCTTTCTCTGACTTCTCTCTGTATTGGACTGTAACCTGTAATTTTTTGACCTTCCCCAAGATGCTTTGGTCTTCATGTTTTACCATGGCAATAGAAAATTAACTAAGACCATCAGGAAAGCTAATAGTACCAAGTTCATAGACTGAAATATTTATCTTCATAATTCTGAAACATCAATAAAGTAAGTTACACTGAGTCTGTCTTTTGGTTTTCAAATTCACTAGGAAAGGAGTTCAAAATTATGGCAAAAATGGGAGAATTTTATAATGCATATATCTATATGAGGTTAAATACAATCAATCTAACATACGTCTTAAAAGCTAGTAAAACAAAGTTCATAAAATAGAATAAAAATTGTACAAACGTTCTTTGAATCATTTTGGAAAGGCAGGTAAAAACATGCCCAGAAAAAGCAGGTAGTGTGTAGTCTTACTACTTATCAGAGCTAACAAAACTGTAATTAGTCATCCATAGGCACATATATACTCACATGTACACACAAATATTAACAAAATATTCTAACAATGTCATGTTGGAAAGCAATATGAATCAACCTATATTCTGAGTAATCCTGGAAGCAAAACTTGCTTTAATCATACTGATACTGTTTGGCTGTATTTATTAAGTCTGAATATGAACTTATCCTATTATGTAGAAACTCTGCTTTTAAGTTTATTCCAAACAGAAATACATAAATATATTGTCTAAAAGGAATACAGTAATATGCATTACATTATTTTTAATAACCATCCTAAACTGAAGCTGCTCATGTTTCTGAATTATAGAAGTCATGGATTTGTAGTATTTGTTTAAAATTAGTTACAATATTAAATACAGAAAATGGACTATTTCAGGAAAGATATACAGATGAACCTTGTAGACATAGTGGTCAATGAAAGATGCCAAATATTAAGAAGTACAAACAATATGACTATATTTCTGTAAGTTAAAAAGTAAACAAAACAATCTATGATAATATTAATTAGAACAATTATTGCCTTCTTATATGAGAATGAATTTAGTGAGGTTTTTTTGTTGGTTACTTCTTTTAAAAGATTTTATGTTTTTAATTATAAGTAAATGTTTGCAGGTGTGTGAGTATGTGTATATATGAGTATAGGAGCCCACAAAGGCCATAAGACAGAATCCACTCCCCTATATGTAGAGTTACAGGTGGTTATCAGCCTATTGATGTGAGTTCTGGGAACTGAACTTGGGTCCTCTGCAAGGATAGTGGGTATTATTTACTGCAGATCCATTTCTTCAGCTCTATACATTTGTTTATTGAATACAAATATTTCTCTGTAGGCCAGAATTGCTTTGAAGTCATGATCTTCTTGCCCCGGTCTCCAGAAGGCTGACATTACAAGCTACTGAACACACTGCCATGCTCGGCCTGAGTGGATTTTCCGTGAGGATTTCTGGAGTGTCTGAGCATTCTTTACCTTGATCTATGTAGTGATTGGACACCAGGTATTTAGAAAATATCTATTGCAAGGTAGAACTAATCTTCTACTTGACGTTACGAACACTTCCTTTATAGACATTGACCAAGAATTAAAAGTTTGTTACCTGAGATTTTTAAAAAGATCAATAAACAAGAAATATAACAATAACATATATCCACATGTTTATTAAAATGGTTAATATTTCAAAGCCTAAGAAATGAAAATCAGATAGAAATTATTGTCAAGTATGCATGCAGAGCAATGGCTTCAAAATATTGCAGGTGACAATGAAAAATGATACTGACTGTAGAAAACAGACTGACAGTACATACAAAATGAAACTTAATCTGACCTTGTGCTCCAATAATCATCTGTTTGAGTATTTAACCACAAAATTCTGAAAGATATAATCATCCAAAAACTCTGAACATTTATGATCATGGCAGCTTTCTTCACAATCTACCTATAATATAAGAAATAATATCTTTCAATACATGAATAGTCATAGTATGCAATATTTATTCAAATGTCAAGGAAAATGAGTCATTAACACAGAAAAATTGTATAAATTGCTAAGTAAGAATAGAAATATTCCTTGTGATTATACTTGCATGAAAATGTGGAAAAAAAACAATGTGAATAAAGCCAAAGTAGAAAACAAAGTGTTTGGGTTCAAGAGGGAGCTAACTGTATGAAGGGACATTTTCTCTGAGTATTATAGAACATATATTTCATGTGTTCTACAATAGTGGTTGTCATATATCCCATCCTATAATTAAATGAGTTACCTAAGAGACTATTTATATCATTTCATGTAACATCGCACAGAATTTTCACGGCAGAAAAGGTGAACCTATATGCATGCAAATTGAGAAAAAATTTAATGATCAGGGAAGACATCCTGGATACAGAAGACACCATGACAACAGTAATCCAAGTGTGTCACAAACGTGTGATGTAACTTTAATGAACGAGTAGGTAGGAGGAGATGCAGAACTGAGTAACCTTGGAAATGACTCAGACTTTAAGACTAAAGGCAAAAGGCATTGTGAATATGCATTTTACTTCACACCATGCTTGTTTCTTACAAAAATATGGTTCTATAATTCTTAAATTACTATGCATACAGAGTGACATTGGTCAAATGAGTAAACTATAAATAAAGGGTGGGTGATGGTGTTTGGGGTGAGCCATTTACAGATGAGCAAAGGGAGGAGGAAAATAGAGATGACTGTGAGATACTACGGCGATCCAGAGACATCAAGTGAATTCAAATATAGCTTAAGATAGAGACGTACCTGTGTAAATATCTGTATAAACATATATTCCCTAGGGGAAGACACAGCATAATGATGTTCCAGTAGCAGTAAATACAGTCATACCCAGCCTTCTTTAGCAATATTATTCTCCTGGGAACAAATAAGGGTTCCTTGGAGAATAGGAAGATTCTTGGTTAAGGGAAACAATGGATCTGTAAGATGAACTCCAAGTACTTTGTCATTAGAAAGTGAGAACATGCTAAGGTAATCAAACGATATATAAGACCAAGCAGAGACATATGTATACATTTTTAAAAGATGCGGAAACCAAGTGAAAGCCACTCCTTCCCCATACTTAGCTAGACAATTTAAGTAAAAAATAAGCTCTTGCATACTATTGGGTTATAACTCAAATACAAAGTAAATAACCACAAGCTCTTACATACATGAATAAATACTCAACTAAATGTGAAAAAAAAATTTTATGAAAAATTCCAAACAATGTACAGACACTCCTCCATCAAAGATGGGAACAATTTCTGACCCTTGAATATATATTTCTTTTAGAAATTTTCTTTCAAAGATTGCAGTGTGGAAAGAGAAAAAGTAATATTTCCCTGGAGAGACCAGGTACTCTTTTCCAGCACATCAGTGATAAGTCATATTGATCATATAGGTCCTGATACGAAATGGACAAAATTCCCCCACATCTTCATCTGTGTAAACTTCTTTCAAATACTGTCAGCTCCAGTCTTTTCAGGAGATAAACACCAGAGGATCCAAATTGAGTCTTTCTGCAAGGTATGTCTCAAGGCCATCACTAGTACTAACAGGTTTACCAAAACAAGAAGAATCAGAAACTGTCACAAAAGAATCTAAAGAAACACAGTTTGTTACAGCACTATATCCTGGAAGCCCTGTAAAAAACAGTGATACAAAGATACAAAGAATAGACTTTAAAACATGGAGATAAAATATAATTAAGAATTCTTAATCAGTTTTGATCAGTTAATATAAAAAACAAAGGATATCAATATTGTGTAGAAAATACTTGACTCAATCTTTATCTTTTGTCAACTTCTGAAAGTGTATTAAAGTAAAACAAAGCCATTAAGATGGTTTACATTTTAGTAGAAAATTCTTAAAATAAGTTGTATTGCTTAAAAATACAGTGAGGGTCTAGTTGGCTCAGATAGCAATGTACCTGTCATGCAAGCATGAGGCCATATGAGCATGAAATCCATGTAAGTTAGATCCAGTAGCATGCCTGTGTACCCACATTGCTAGTGGGGTGCAGAGACTGGTCGATATTTAAAGTTCACTGGCCATCCAGCCCAACTGAATTTGTGGTTCAGTGAAAGACCCAATCTCAAAGTATAATTGGGGAATTAGTCCAGGTAAATATTTCATGTTGACCTATGGCTTCCACACATGTTCCTGCATACACATTCATACATCTGCATATGCATGATATATGTTTATGTACATATATCATAAACACAAAGAAAAGTACACTGAGAATTACAAACAGAACTATGTGGGAAATACAGCCCATTCTATATGTAATTAATGGGAGTCTTCTCCTATCCCCTAAAATCAGAATAAAGAATATTATTGGAGGCAATTTGAAGAGGAAATTTCTGGTTTCTTTGGAGAGTCAGTTGTTTCATGGGGTGTTTTTCTGGAAATTGTCTTAAGAGGATGTTTCGCTAAAGCAGACACACGAGATGTTTTGCTGAAAATAGACATGTAATATTTTTCTGAAAGCTGCCTGGGAAAGGGGCAAATAATGTTTTGCTAAAGCAGATGCTTGAGAGGACATGTGATATTTTGAAAGATATAAGTGTAACCCAACAGACAGTATACAATTCTGTGGCATTGATTCACTTTGGCACTATTTTCTGGTCTTCACTGGGCTTTGCTGACACTGGTCTTCCATGATGACACTGTGGCTTTGGTTCACCTTGTCTTCTTCACTGATTATCATTTGTTTTGACTTCATAGAGAGAAGTGCACCAAAGAACTTTTCATGGTATTCTTGCTGCTTCTGTGGATAGAGCCTTGAGGTTTCTTCTGGATCAAACCGAACTCCTGATTCATGAATGGTGTTTGTAAGTGGATTGAGCTGCAAATGCTGATTTCTGTTAACTGAACTACTGATATTCTGATGAAAAAAACTGGTATTAGCCCAAAGAACTATTTCTAAATGGGTCCACATCTCCCATCTTCCTTATTAACCTTTCCTTTACTATCCCTGGTAGGCTAAAAGAGAGGTTAAAGAATTTAAGAACCCTTATTAAAGATTTTTTAATATCTAAGCCTACAGAAATTGCCAAATAATTCATTAATTATAACTATTTCTGGAACAAATGGAAGAAGAATAAAAGGGAGAAAACAATATACCCCAAAACTTTGAAATATACAATACAATGGAAATAATATATTATTTTATCTCTACTATCTACAGTGGGTTGATAGTAATAGAAGAAAATTTTCAAAGTTTAAGAAAACATGTACCCTGTCTTATATTCTATATATAGACTAAGAATAGGTTAAAATCTAAGTAAAAGTACATTCTGATATCCAGGATTTAAAAGTCAACCTCTTAAAACTTCTACCTCAAGAAGCTAGAGCATGATAAGACCAACCACAGGGAAGGAGTTACTTTAGTTTCTTTCATATCCCCGTAATGAAAAAACCTAAGAATACTACTTTACAAATAAATGGTATTTATTTTCTCTCAAGTTTCTATAGGCTAGATGTCAGGAAAACATAGCTGGTAAAGGTTCTCTTGCAACCAGAAAGATTTCACACGGCAATATAACTTTCCCGTTCTATAGTCCTTAGCTGGATTAAGTTTCAGGTCTCTCACTGCCTCACGACTGGGACAAGAAGAACCTTTGAACAGTACACTCAAGGCATGTCCTGCCATGGTCTTGCCTCAGCTTGAGAGAGGGTCCTGAGGACAGGTTAAATGGGAGCAATGAAAGAATGACTCAGTGTCAATGAATAATGCAATCTGACAGTTCTGTGATCCGCTTGAGATAGCTCTCTCTTGCATACCAAAGCCCAGTCTTTTATTTGTAGAACCTACTTCCATAGAAATTGCATATCAGTTTAATCATTTATCCCAGGTTCATTTTTGATTATCCCATGAATCAACACTTTATGACCTTAGCCTTAACACTTATGACTCTTAGAGGAAGAAACTGAAATACAGAGCACATTTGAGGTGAATGAACCAGATACTAAGTACAATTTTTTAGCATAGCAAGTCCTACAAGTTTTGCTGGGCACAGTGCTTATGGTTGCCATGTTTAGACATAGAAGTTATTTTTATGTGAGAACTTTAGCTTTAAGTATAATACTTTTTATTTGTTTTGCAATGTAGTGAGCTTGTGTGTAGGCTGATGTAAGCAGCACTGAATCTCAGTTTTATAATTCTTAGCTATTTCAATATATTCTTATAATCTTTGGATTTTTGTTTTATATCTCAGCAACTCTGAGGCTTATTATTAGACAGTATTAAGTAATCCCAGAAAGTAAGAATATCATTAAACCATTATAGAGTAGAAGCTTTAGAGAGTAGAATATCAAGATCAGATACAATTCTTCATTGCTTCCATGGAGGATACCATTGCATCATTAATATCATAACAATCATTCTGAATTGTTATTCTTTCTCCAGATTTTTTCCTATATTGACCAAATCGGGTCTCCTTTAATATCTTTCCAAATAAGCTGCTCATTAGTGCAGCTGCCTCTGTTCTTGCAGGTTCATGAAGCCCCCCACAAAATTCATTTTGTATCCTTATGGGTTGCATAGTTGAGAAATCCTGTAAAGAACAGTTATCACACTGATTCATGTATTCTTGAATTCATGTTTTCAGAGTTCTTTCCCACAGCCTAAAGGGCTGTTCTGAAGGTGACAGCATCACCATTTTGCAGAGGATTGCCAGTCAGATTCTTTCTTCCTGGAATCATGCTGTTTTTGATTATCATGGAGTCATTAACCTTGGCAGAATGAACATTCCCTGAAAGTGGAATATGACTCAAAATCTGTAAATTATTATGCAATAAAGCTTTATGCCTACAGCCACCATCAGTACTCCAGGAGACCCAGGTCCCAAAGCTCTGCTCAGGAACAGAAACTGCGTCATACCACTCCTTCTGTGGCCATAACAGACACAGCTCTGTCCCAGCCATAACATATAGGAACTCACAGCCTCAGCCCAGGGCAGGAGGTAAGATGTTCACAGGATCATTAAAGTGAAGTCATTGAACTAGAAACCAAGCTATAGTCCTTTAGGGCAACCAGTGAAGAGACACAGAATTAGAAGGTGCCCTATTCTATGGAAGATATAGAAGTGAGGGATCAACAGAGTAAGTTGTATTCCTTACAAATATGCATTAATTACATTATATAATATGTCAGAAGTAGTGGAAAGGCTTATCCAATAATTCTAAGAATAAAAAAGACAATATAACTGTTAGTGAACTGTAGAAAACATAGCAGAAAGTACAGTTTCCTAAATGTTCATTTGTAAGGGCTGAGAATGAAAGAGATTGTGTAACTGTGGCATTTGATTAGACTCCATGGGAAAAAATATTTTCATGGGCATTGTAGCTGTTTGAATAAGAATGGTCTCATAGGCTTATAGATTTGAGTGCATGGTCATAGGAAGTAGGGTAATTTGACATGGATTAGGAGGTATGGCACTGTTAAGAGGAATTGTGTCACTGGTGGAACTGAGGGTTTCAAATGCTCAATCCAAGACCAGTGTCTCTCTCTCTCTTCCTACTGCCTGCAGATCCAGAACTCTCTAGTACCATGTCTGCCTGCATGTCACTATACTTCTCATGATGATAGTAATGAACTAAACTTCTGAAAATATGTCATCTCCAATTAAATATTTTTTTTTATAAGAGTTTCCATTGCCATAGTGTCTCTTCAATGCAGCCAAACACTGACTAAGGCATATAAGAAATAAGCAATTAGCAACATGGAATATCATTATATTATGATGATACAAAGTGTCTAAGTGTAATGAATAAAGATATTACAGTATAACAATGACAAGTATCACATGTATTATTGAAAAACACCTTAAAGAGTTAAAAAATCAGTTTCATATACTACATGAGGAATGAGTGACAGGTAATAAATAGGACAGAACATCATTAGGTCCTAGAGATATGACTATTTTATATGGACAATTTCACTTAAATGCAAAATTATTGACATTAATAACAAATTATAACCAAGGGAAAATACCCAGGTTTGTATAATACTTAGAAGCAGCTAGTGTCACAGAGAGATAGGAACAGCGTAAGGTATCCCAGAATAGGATGTACCACAACTGAAAACCAGAAGTTTCGTGTGTTAGACTTCCGCAAGCAGCTTAGAACAGACAACACCAGACCAAATGGTTCCAAGTGGGGTTGGGGGGTGGGGAAGGGTCATTCCGGAGATAGGGGCAAAGGTTGGGGGAGAGAAATGGGAGAAGATGGCAGAGAAAGAGGACAAGGTCAGGGAGTTCTGCCTGTTTTATATGGGTGGTGACGTAGCCTCTCCCAGGTGAAGGTGAGGTAGCCAGGTGGATTCTGGGAGTGTATGGCGGTTGTCTTGGCAACGCTGTAGGGATCACCTAAATGTGATGTCACTGGGTTCCAGCCTGATACCAACAGGGTGCTCTCAGTCAGTTATTCTCAGTTACAACTTTCTATAGTGATATTTACAACCTTATACAATAACTCCTTCTATTTGCAAAACAAGTTTCTCTGACAAATGTTGAGACCATCATGGATCTATGGGTATAAACATAAATGTTTAGAAAACACTGAAAACACGACTACTTTGAAGGATAACAACAATCATTTCTCCCTGTCCTTGGGTCTATACTTTTATCACACATGGGTTTTTGACCAGGTTTACAATACCAGGAATGAATTCTCGCCTGTGGAGGAAAGCATATACCAATTAGAAACTGCTTGGTTATATCAAAACCCCCATACTATTGCACCAAGGGCACATCTTACATGTCTTGTTGGTATTGTAGCATTTGTGAATGGATAAGGCCATTGGTGTAATCTACCCTAAGGGTCTACATAGTGAAAGCTAGCTAGCAGGGAGAAAGCTTCCTTGTCAGTTCCAGATTGACTTCAGTATGTGCTAGAGTTTGTGGTGTCTTATCTAGTTATAGTGGGCAATCAAAAGCAGTCTGTGTTGTTTTGAGTGTCTCTGCACTGAGAATTTCATTTGCTAACTTATTCCTTCTGAAAATAGTATTGTCCATTCATGCAAAGTTCCTCCATTCCAACTCCGCTTGTTATTATAATTTTTAATTAATTTCAAACTTGTTGGTTTCCATAGTCTTCTTTTCCCGTAATTCTTCATTTTGACTAATCATCCTTTCCCTTTCTCCCCCCACCCTGTTCCCTGTTCCAAGCATCCCTGTCCCTTCTCATATAACAAGTCTTTTACTATACCCTCTGATTATATTTTTAGTTGAGTTGCAAGATAGTAGATTTCTATATGTTCTTTTGGTTTTTTTTTTTTTGAACAGAGGCATACTATGTAGATCTGGGTACCCTAGAATTTACTCTGTAGATCAGGCTAGCCTTGAAATTGCCAAGATACACCTGAGTCTGTCTCCCAAGTGCTCGATAATGCACATAGTTAGATCCTTTGTCATTATTAGCCTCCCCATGCTCTCTCATTTTTGACATCTCCTATGCCACCACCTGGTTAAACCATTCAGCCCCAGAATTCTCCATTTCTACTTATGTCCTATTGTTATCTCTCCTCCACTACTAAATCCCACATAACCCATTTCTAGTTCCCTGGTTTTTACATGCATGCCAAGTTAAACACAAAACAACAGATTTAAAATTAGAATAAACACGAAGAAAGCATTCCACTTGCTTTTCTGTGCCTGGATTACCTCACTTAATTTTTTTCCTCCACTTACCTGAAATCCCATACTTTTTTTTTTCAACTGAATAAAATCCATGATTTACATATACTACACTTTTCTTGTTCTTGTACCGGTTGAGGGAGGTTGTGATGCTCAGTTTAATTACTAATTTGTAGAATCACCAAGGAAGAGAGTTTCAATGAGAAACTGTCTAGATCTGGTTATCCTGCCGGCAAGACAGAAGGACTATCTTGATAACATGTTAACCAATATGGGAAGATGTAGCTCACTCTGGGTACCACCGTGTCTTAGCAAAGGATCTTGAGATGCATGCGTGTTAAAGAAGGCTGAGCACAAATGAGCATGCATACATACATATCTCTCTGCTGTACTTGTGCTGTGATTAGCTGTTCTAAGGTCCTGACCCTTTGACTTACCTGATATGATGGGCTGTAACCCAGAATTCTGAGCTCATATAAATCCTTTCCCCTCTAAGTTGCTTTTTTGTCAGGATATTTTATCATAACAACAGAAACAAAACTGAAAGAGATATGTAGGTTTATTCCATTGCTTATTATTGTGAATGGGACAGCAATGGACATGGATGTGCACATTTCAAGAGTGGAATAGTTGAGCCATTAGGTAGTTCTAATTCTAATATCTGAAGAAGCCCTAAGGCTAGTACTCAGACTGTATGAAGTAATTTGCACTCCCAACAATCTATAAGAATCACCATTTTCCTACATTCACAATAGCATTTGTCTCATATTTATTTGTGTTCCTGAGAATGGTCATTCTGACTGTGGAAAGATAGAATCATAGAGTACTGTTAACCCTCATTTCTCTGATGGCTAAGGATGATGAATGTCTTTTTAAATTTTTTTATTTTATTTATCTTACTTAGTTTCATTTTGTTGGCTTTATTTTTTTGTCCTTTTTCTGTGCTATCAGAATCCTGTTCGGAAAGTCCTTATCTATGCCTATAAGTGAAGCATATCCCCAAAAATTCTATTTGCAATTTCTTGACATCACATATTATCTTGAAGGTCTTTAGTATGGTTAAGGTTATGTTTTGTGTACAATTAGAGGTTTTGCTACATACTGAAATCCAGGATTCACAGCACATTTAATTGAACATGACACATTTTGTATATTGGAAATCTTTATCAAAACATGGGTACCACAGATGTGTGGTCTCATATCTGGGGACTCTGTATGATCCTATTGATCTAAATGTCTATTTTTTATCAGTATCATGCCATTTTTTAAATCATAACTCTTTAGTGTTAGAAATAAGGTTTGGTAATAACTCCTGCAGTATCCATTTTGTTCAGGGTCCTTTCTGTGCTTAATCTTTTGTTCTTCCATATGTGTTTAAAGGATTTTCTTTATTTATGAGAAATGGGTTTAGAATTTTGAATAAAGTTGAATCTACAGATTGATTTTTTTTGTATGATAGCCATTTTCAAATGTTTAATTCTAACTCATGAGCATGGGAGGTCTTTCTACCTTCTAATGTCCTTTTGAATTTTTTTCTAAATGACTTAAAACCTTCATTGTAGAGGTCTTTTGTTTCACTGGTTATCATTATTTTTATTGATGCCTAATCTTCTTGATGGCTATAAATGTGTTTAAGTAATATCTTTCATCTTGGCTTAATTTTGGTCTATTGCATCCATCTAACTTAAAAGCACCTAACCATTCCTTTTGCATTTTCCAACTTACTGGAATATCAGTTTTTAAGGCATGTCATCATAATTTTATAGATTAAATTGATGTCTACTGTTATGTCTTCTTTTTCATCTTTAACCTTATTTATTTGGGTCTTTTCTCTCTTTTGTTTTAACTAAGGGTTTGTCAATATTCTTTTTATTTTAAAATAACCGACTTTTTATTTTCTTGATCT
>NW_021604707.1:2891342-2909739 GCF_004785775.1 Grammomys surdaster
TTGTGTTGTTTTTCTTATTGTTTCTATTTCATTAATTTCTGCCCTAATGTATTTTTTAAATTTTTTCCATTTACTGCTTTGGAGTTCCATTTGTTTTGGTTTCTTTGAGGCTTACAGGTGTATATTTAAGTTGATTTAGAGTTCTCTCAAGTTTTTTGTTTGTTTTGTTTTGTTTTAATGTTGGCACACAGTCATGCAGATATTCCTTGGGGCCACCTTCATTGTGTCCAACAGAATTTGTTGTATTTTGTTTGCATTTTCATTTAAGTCTAGGAACTTATTTTATTTCTTTCTTGACTCTGTCATTATTCATAGTGTGTTGTATAATCTCCATGTGTTTAAATCTTTTCAGTAGTTTTTATTCCCATGAATGCCTAGCTTTAATCTATTGTGGTCACATAAAATAAATGATATTGTTTCAAATTATCTTAATTTGTTGAGACTTTATTTGCATTCTAATATGTGACCAATTCCAGTTCCACAGGCTGCTGAGAATAAGGTTACAATGTCTTATAGATGTCTATTAAGTTATGTTCATTTATGATGCTATTGACATTTAGTATTTTCTTGTTCTGTTCTGCTCTGCTCTGCTCTGCTCTGCTCTGCTCTGTTCTGTTCTGTTCTGTTTGTTCTGCTCTGTTCTGTTCTGTTCTGTTCTGTTCTGTTCTGTTCTGTTCTTTTGTGTTCTATCCTGTTCTGTTCTGTTCTTTTGTGTTCTGTTCTGTTCTTTTGTGTTCTGTTCTGTTATATATTAACTATAAATTATTTAAATTATATATACATATGTGTGTGCTTACCTATCATGAACTTTTGCATCTCACTACAAATACGGCATGACATATCAATCACTAAGCAGATTTGTAGAACTTTTCTGCTCAACAGTCTAGAATGTTTCCAGGGTTCAAGTGTAAGTGGGTCCACAGCCTCTTTAGCTAGGTAACTAACATTCTTTTTTTTTTCTTTTTTGAATACATGGAGATGCATTTGCTATTCTATCCAGGGTATTATCCTTTGTTTACTGAATGCTCATTTATCTAATCTTTTATAAGCTTAATGTGAGAACTTTTAGAAAATATTAATCCTTTTCTTAAGCATAATACTGTGCATCAAACTGTTTATCATGATTAAAAGCATTTCTATGCCTGATAGCAACAAATTTTTGATAGAATCCACTTATTCATATGAAACATGTATTTAATCATCGAAACTGGAGTTTTGCTCCCAAGAATTAGATAATTGGACTAATTAAGTGGTGTATCAAATAAGAAAAAGGATTCTTAATGATCTCTACAATAAAAGATATGACTTAATAAATAAAATGGGATACTAGTCTATTAAAACGATTAAGACATCTAAAGATAGAATGTGATACACACAGGTGTAGTTACAACGTATTTGTGTACATAAAATCTTTGTACATATTGTATCAAAGCTGATATCTGGAATTTAAACTAATAGCCAATGTGTCCAGTAAAATGCAAATGTTAAAATATATTCTTAGATATTTTATATAAAAATTCAATGATTGGTTGTTTGGGGGTTTTATTTGTGTGTTTGTTTTTGTTTTTTTTACAAGCTTTGCAATGTAACATTGTTCCTATTCTGGGTTCCTGACATACCTGAAAAGGATCCCATGTGCTTGTTATTATTGCAGACCTTTGGGGCCAACTTAGGGTTTGGTTTTATTTTATTGAAAACTCATAGATATGTCACACATCAGCATCTATGCACTCACAAATGCAAGGCCATTTTTTAAAAATGCTTTTTCTTGGTGAATCTGTGTGCCAGGACAAGGGGAGTCAGTGCCTGCCAGGAGCTGAAGTCTGCCTCCTCTTCTGTGTGATGATACCTTGCATCAAGCCCCTGTTCTGCCCTGGTAAAATGGTAATGCCGAAGCACTACACATGATCTTTGCTTGATATCCCTAATCTATAACCAACTCTTAAAAGCTGTCCTCCAGACATGTGTGCTGTGGGCCTATACACATGCATACATAAACACACACTACAAGTACCAATATTACTACCACCGCCACCACTGCCACCACCACCACCACCACCACCACCACTACCACTAATCATCATGAATTTCCAAAATAAGAAATTTGTATTCTGTTCTGATAGACAATGTCCCATATTGGAGGCTTGGAATTCAATGTGTTTTCAGGCTTAAAACCTCATCCAAAGCTGTTATTACTCAGGCATGAATTTTCTTCATTTATGCTATAATTATATTTATTCATTTTATAATTGGACAAATTAAAAAATCTTAATGAACCACACTTTGAGTTTAGCAGCATCTGTTGGCACTGTTGCAGGGACTCTAGCCAAATCCTCCCCTTTCTGAATTTCATTTAAAATGCATTTCTGCTACATTTGTTTACATCCTTATGCTAGGAAAGGGTATAAAATATTATCTGAAGATTTGGACTTAAATCTTGATCCTCTCATTTACCAACTGTATGACCTTCGACAAATAATTCAAGATGAGGTATCTCCTTATCTGATAAATTAAAAATCAAACAGTTTGGTTTATTTATGTGGTGTAGGAATTAGCAATTTCTAATGAAAGAATGTAGCTCGGCTTCCTGAGCTACACAGTTTCCAACTTTACGTTTACTTTCCTTCTTCACTGGAAGAATCCTTGTCTCAGCAGTGTCCCCCAGGGCTCATTACTGTTTGAGGCTGTGTCAAGGTAGCTCCAGCCATGGGATTCCCAATGATGTTTTCTATTTCCCATTTGTCTTTTCACATATTTTCTAAAGTTATATAGTTTTCTTTCTCTGATGCACTTATTTTCAGTTATTTCTTGTTTCCCACTCATTTCTACAACTCCTCACCACTCCAGCTGGATCTTTGACATTTTTTTCCTCTCTCTTTTCCAGATTCCTCAACAATACAAGTGCTTTGAAAACATAGTTCCTGAAGGAATAGCTTCTAAGCCTTGCAGTGCAGCAATCAAAAAGAGTTCTACAACTTTCCAGGAGACTTTGAACTTTCTAAGGCTCTCTATGTGTCAGCTAAAGGTTCATTTGTGGAAGACGCTGTTACTGTAGGTTGTGATCAAGGTGCTCTGCCTCTGCCCCTGCCTGGTTTCCAGGTTCTCACTACCCCATGGACTGGAAAGTTCTCTTTATTTGCACTGCATTGCTATCCATGTCCTATTTCTGACTCCTGATCAGATTTCACAGACAGCTCTGTTGTAATCCCAGATGTAAATCCTGGCAATGAACTTTATTAGCACTGTGCATTCCTGTGTGACCCTGTGTGTTTACATATATTCCCAATTAATACAATTTATGTGAAATGACTATAATGCCATAAAATTTCTCCAGAATATTGCAGCCATTTTATCCATTAGATGCATAGCGCATTTTAGTAAGGGCAATGAGAATTTGTTCATGCATAATGGCTTCCTAAAGAGATGCTGCAGGCACCTCTGTGAGCTGCTCTAATGTTTGACAACTTTCATTCCTTAGACTTTTACTATTTTTTTAGAATCAAAAAAGGCAACCTGCAGAGGTTGTGAATAATTCATTTGCTTTGTATTTACATTATCTCCCAATTGGTTAGAGTTTTGCTTGTTTTCACTTTTTAACATTTTCAGCTTTTGTTGTTCTTGAATTAATAGTTGAAATGAGTGTGATTAGAGACCTGTCAAAAACAGAAAGAAAGAGAGAAAGAAAGAAGGAAAGAAAGAAAGAAAGAAGAAAGAAAGAAGGGAAGAAAGAAAGAGAAGAAGAAAGAAAAGAAGAAAGAAAGAAAGGAAGAAAGAGGGATACTTTACCCACAGATAGATTTTCCAATACTGATTTTTCAGTAAGAGAAATCCTTCCCATTATAAATTTCTCTCCTGCAAAGGAATTTGTTAATGAAGTTTCATATCAGACTTAGGTTGGTCAAACACAGTTGTCCATTATCAGATCCTTCAAGCACAGGTTTGCTCCACATGAAGAGATGTTAGTCAGATAGACCCCATGTATAATGATAAGTCCAGATGGTTAGACTGAGGCCGAACATTCTACCACCTACTCACCAGAGATATTGTAAAGCTCTGTGGCTTCTAGGCTTATGAAGGTATAGGACACAATTGTGGGCATTATGTCATGTTTGGACATAATAACAAATGATGGAAATGCTTTATTTACTATCTTTACTGCTCCTATTGATAATATATATGTAGAGCGACAAAATCGGTGTTGATTTTGTTGGTTGTATCATTTTCTCTTGTGCCCGATTTCTCCTCCTGATCTTTCGTTCATTATGGCCCTAGAGTCAATGCACTATACCTCATTTAGCACCTAATGCATTCTAAATATGCATGCATGAACTCTGAGATGCTCTCCCCATGACAGACAGCTCCGTTTGTGATCTTATTCTTCTGGCCACACATTCTGACAGGTTTTGGAAAAGTATATCTAAACCAGAAAATTCTGAGCACCTACATATGTATACCTTAAATGGAAAAATGCTTTTTAGTTTTGTATTCAAATGAAAATGAAAACTGCTTAAATCTTTAAAGAAAAGCAATAAAATTTCATAATAGGAAGATCTTAAGATACTTTTTTATTGAGATTAATCTAACTTTTATAGTGATGATTCAGTTGAGAAAATTCATTTAAGGAACTTCCAAAAAGGAGTGGAAATTATTCTATAAGTAAAAATTAGCTTAAACCCAAAATGACCTATAAATTAAATGAAATCCTAATTAAAATCCAAATGGCATCCTTTCCAAAAATAGAAACAAAAAACCTAACATTCATTTTGTACCACAATAGACCCTGAGTATTCAAAAATTTTGAACAATAAGAAAAATCTGAGTACAACCTACATTTTTGTATTATAATATACTACAAAGCTACAGTTATCAAAATAGCATCACGCTACTATTAAAATACAAATGAGGGAAAAGATGAGGAGTTCTCTTTAGGGAGAAGTAAGGAGAAAAATACAGAAGCGGAAATAAAATAACAATAAGAATATCTTAAAATGTTATTAGGAATTATAATATTAACTATTTTTAAAACCTGTAATACTTTTGAGCTAGTGTATGAATAGACATACATGGTTTAAACGAAATTTTCTCTTCTGGACTGAAGTAACATGCTTCCTCCAAGATATTCAAGAGTCATCAAAGAAGAGGGAGCAGAAAGATTTTAAGATACAGATATTGAGAGGACCAGAGCAAAATGATGTTTTCCAGACGTGAAGATCAAGCCAGTCAGCATTCTAGTATGTAATAGGTATTAGTTGATGCTATGAACAGTTGATTGCATTGTGGGTAGGGAGAATCAGTTTTCTTTTCAAGTGTGGCTCCTGGTTAGCTGAGCATACTTCAGTGAGCATTTTCCCCCTGCACTAAAGTATAAAGGGAGTTGGTTGGTGTCAATGTTTCAAGAAATTAAAAATTAAAGAAGACAAAAAATTTAGACAATGGGGATGGGTCTTAGAAAAGTGACAGGAAGGTGTTGATAGTCAACATAATCAAGGTTCATGTTTAAAAAAAAAACCTCAAAGAATAATAAAAACAAAGTATACAAAATCTTTATTTAAATCTTTTTTCTTTTTTCTTTTTTTTTTTTACCAGATTGTCTAGATTGGACTCAGTCTCCCCCAAGAAGTCTCAGGTCTGGAGCAAAATGTAGCCAAGTTCTTTGCCAGTAAGTGGTTTGTAATTCAACCTCTGATAAAGCACTGGCTTCCATCAGAAATCCTGTGTGTACATTTACTATCCATATTCCTATTAGTATTCTGGTCTTCTGAGATCCCAAGAGAATTACTCATTCAGCTCTACTTATAACATACAGATTTTCACTGTTTTTTTTTTAATGTTCATTTTTAATTCATCTCACAACTAGTTCCGTTGGCTTAGGAACCAAGTGGTCAGGTTTAAGCTCAAGACTGACCCTGCTCCTAACACCAATTATCTGATTTAGTCAGATTTCTTTCCTCTTCATAAAAGAATTTTAATCTTCTCTGTAAATGTTCAAATGTAGCCCAGATTAGTGACCTTCACTAATATCACATGCAATTATCAATCCAATCAGAATGAGCCATCATTAACTGCTATATGTTATACATACTCCAACACAATTGCACACACATGCACAGACACAAACTAGTGTTCAAATAAGTGCACTACACAAAAAAGAAATAAGATAGAAGCAGTCACAAAAAAAAAAATTGACACAGAAAGCCATAGAACCAGATGGATTTACTACTGAATTTTATCAGACTTTTAGTTAAAACTAATACAAAAAAATATTAAAAGAGTCAATTTTCATTGAGTTCTCAATCACAAAATAAAGATTTAAAAAAAAACATATTAAAAAGAGCCAATGCAATGTATGTGTCTGTGTCTGTGTCTGTGTCTGTGTCTGTGTCTGTGTCTGTGTCTGTGTCTGTGTCTGTGTGTTTTGTTTGAATGTAAGTCGATAGACTATACATGATCCTGGTGTCTGCAGAGCCCAAAGGAGGCTATGTGACCCCCTAGAACTGGAGTTTCAGAGGGGTTCTGAGATGACATGTGAGTTATATGAATGGAATCCAAGACCTCAGGAAGAGCAGAAGTGCTTTTAATATCTGAACCAACTCCCCAGCTCCTGGTGAAGTAATTAACATAAACTTGATTATGATGGAAGTTTAAAGTATGTCCAACTTGCATCCAAATTTATCAGGTTACATACATATGTACAGAGTATATACACACAGTACATGTGCACGCATATTATGTATAATGTATATATTATATACATATATGTATATAAAATATATATATGTATCACATCTCAATGGAATAATTACAAAGGAAAAATGATGCTTTATAGATTATTTATAACAAAATCCTAATACTCGGCTATTTTCTTGACACAGAAACAACACATTGATGAAAATTTATTTTACTATTAAGCTACTTAAAACCACATAAACTAGGGGAGAACCTGAAGATTTATTATTATACACTAAAGTCAAAAAGAGATGACTGAGATCTTTCCACACTGCAACTCTCCTCTTCTAGAGTAATAAAATAGTCGCAGAATGCTAAGGGGTAATTGAAAATAATATGTAAATATGTTTGTATTTCTGGAACTTTGGGACCAGTTCTGAGCCACAGAATTAGATATAGTCAGGGTGTAACTGTCTCTAGACAGAAATGATTCATACTTAACTAGCTATAGGCTTTCCAATCATCCCAATGATAGCACTTAGCTTAGAAGAGAGGAAAGTCTAGGATAGAAAATTGTATTTAAAAGTCTGTCATATTTAATATTTTATTCCTTTTTAGTAGCACTTTATATTACCACACTCAAGTGACTGGTTAAAAAGTTGGACCAATAGCCATCAAACACTAATACACATGTTTTGTTTTGTTTTGTTTTGTTTTGTTTTTTCCCAGTGAGTTCAAAGTCTGTGTCTGTCTCTCTCACACTATGTGTGTGTTTCTGAGACTGAGAGAAAGAGGGGAAGGGGAGGGAGAGAATGCATGCGTGTGTGTGTGTGTGGTATTTGATGTTTTAATATTGATTTAATGATTTTTTTATTCTAGGGGAGTATTCCTCATTGTGATCCAAGGAGCTATTTGTGTCTCTGTTTCAGTGACCTTCAAGAGTGGCTCTTATGGCCTGCATCAGATGAGAACAAATGAAGATTTATTTTCTTTTTAATTGTGGCAGATGGGGGCATGTGTGTCAACGTGCCTGAGGAAAGCAGCCATATCAAATTGCCTAGAACTGGAGTTAGGTATAGCTGTTGGGAGCCACTTGAGTCTGCTGAAGAAGCAGTAGGTACTCTTACCGTTGACGTTCTACGTGTAACATATCTTTTCTATGGTAAGCCAACATGTATTTACATCAGTAACTTCTATTTCCCAATTATTCTTCTTATGAAAGCATTCTTTCATCATTATATTGTCCTCCCACACTTTGTATTAGATGATATTTAAGGGACAGATAATAACTTTTATTGATAAGTTCCTGGTTTCAGGCTTCTTGTTCATATATGGTTTTGGTATTGAGGTGCTGGACATCCTCTAGACGTACACATGAAGTTGGATATTGAAGTGTTCATTTCCCTTTTCTTCATATATATATCCTCCTTGTGGGAACAGAGAGAGAACATCAAATCTGATGTCTGAAGGAGTAAACCACGGGAGAGCATGCCATGTTTTCATGTTATTGTTGAGTGAACATGCATTCGAAGATTACGCTTTTCAGACTATTTTGCATATGTTGGGACGAATGACTGGTTGGGTTGTGGTGACACTGATGGAACATGAGTAGATGTGAACTAAAGCAATACAGCTTGAGATGACCAAGAAGGTGCAGCATTTTCACATTTTAAAAAAAAAATGTGTTCAGCTCCTGTTAGCTGTTGGAGAGAGAAGATTCCACAGAGGACCCGAGGCCTTAAGAGATATTGAACCCAAAATTCAATAAAACCCAAAACTCAGAGAAGCCCGAGGCAATGAATAACAACCAAGGGGGAGACTGCTCATCCATTATAAAAATACCTGCTTTGAGTTAAACACATTTTTATAAGCATTAGACATCTTAGGTTTCTTGGGTATGTTGCTAATGGCATTAAATGTTACCGAAATTAATACTAGTGGATTTGCAAAATTCATCTTGAATATTCTCTGTAACATCGTCTAAGTCTTCCTCTATAAATATACTACAAATTGCAATCATCAGATATTTAGGAAGTGACTAATGTGAGGGCAGATTAATGTGCCAGGTTTTTTTTTCTAAGAAAATTAATTTCAAAATAGCAGATCTAAAATTGTAATTTAATCTTAGATGTCAGATTTTCTTTTTGCTCAATTGCAACCTTCATCTCAGCTTTCCCCTCCCACTACTGTATCACAGTGACATTCTCATGCCTTTCTTTTTCTGAAATTAATTTTGCCATTTAATAAAACTGGGCGGGGATGACATCTGTTTGTTGATACTTACCATTTCTAAATCTGCACAAATCCTGCAAAATCCTTTCAGTGTCTTTGGAAAGGGTTGATCCTCTCCGTGGTTTATCATTATTAGCAAATTAAGATGCCTTTTGGGACTAGATTTCCACACATAAGTCATTTAAATACTGTATGGAGAATAGATTTAACCACAATACTAATCTCAGTGTTTGTTGAAAATCACTAATGTGTACTCTCAGTCTCCTCCAATTTTCTGTACTCTAGGCTTCTAAAAGGAGAAATACTTGTTTCTTGATCAGAGTAAAGTCCAAATCCAATTAGATAAAGTCTCAGAGCTTCACAAGGTTGTAACCTTCCACTCTCAAAGAAAAAACCCAAGTCATACTTAGCACAGGGAAGTAGGGGCAAGTATCCTTTTGAAAACTCCATTTCCAGGTCAAGTAATCACTAATAATACGTCTAAGAAAGTCTCTTGCATTCATAGCACAAATAATTCCTCAATTTTCTGAGACAGAATTTTAAAATGAACTGAACTGGTACCCAATTTTATTAATCTGAAGGCTAAGATGAAAACTATGCCCCTTTCACATTGTACTACAATAATGCTGTTAGAGTTGGCAATTTCTACCACTCCTTCCCCTTCAAAACCTGTTTGTTACAGAACTGCAAACTTCCCAACAATTCTATCTTGCAGCACTTCATCCCACCAGCTGGAAAGGAATGGCTACCATTAAAGTAGGTGTCTGAGTCAGAGAATTGAATTAAAGACATTTAGTAGAACAGCTTCTTCAACCTCCCCTTTTCTACCAGAACCTTGCTGTCTCCTCTAACAGAGCTCCAGGTGATTTGTACCTTGGAGTACATTTTAGAAGTTCTGGTCCAGTAGAATTGCAAAATGGATTTTGCCAGGAGCACTTTTTCTCATTCATTTGAAAGGAAATTGCAACCACACATTTCTGACTCATTTATGCTCAAATCAGCAACATTTTGGCTTCTGGGAGCTCTCTGATGGCCAGCTAACCTAGGCTAGCTTTTAATGAGTCCTAAAATGCATTTCCCTTAAAAATTAGGAAAGCATAGAGTGCTGACCATCTCGTTTGTTATGCAAAGAAAGTGTCCTTCAAATGTACAGTGAAAGATTTATATCATATCCAATGTCATTTTTCCCTTAAATCGCTTTCATAATTTATAAAGCATTTATTTCTATATTTTCACATGTTTCATCTGTATTCACTTTTGTTTCTGCACTACTGACAAATTTGTATTCATTCTTGCCAGATACTCAGTAGTTACAATGTCAGTTATGTAATACCCAGACTCCTTTGCACCTTGAATAAGGTTCCTAGTAGCTCTTAGCTTTATAGGACTCCTGCTGAGTTTCACATAACTCATCTTTCTCCATTCTCTACTCAAAAAAGGTTACATCCTTGGTTCAAGGCTAGGTGGCACTATGTCTTTGATGATGCCTATAAAAGATGATTGAACCAGGATACCATGTACTGAAAATAGAATGATACATGTTTCCACTGTCATGTGCACCTGGTACAGTTTCTACTCAACAAACTTGTCCACTCCACCCTGACAGTTATCAAAGCAAGAGGTTGGTTTGATTTCATTTCTATCCATATCAATCTATTTAAATATTTTCTGATAAGAAAGTGATTTTTTTCTTTCTTGTGTGTCAGAAGACCTGAATTGTAGTTTGAATCTTGCCGTGGCTTGCCATTGTGTCTATGTATTGGTAAGTAGTGTAATGAATGTTAACTATATTCTAGCCACTTTATAGACACTAGTATATTTTTGTCAGAGAGTGAAGTCATGTTCTCCAATGTTGCCACTCTCAGGTGAAACTTTGGGATAGTTTCTGGAAGAGGATAGTTTTTCTTTTTCTCTCGTCAATGGATGGATTCCTGATTTAGTTGACGGTATTGGGGGGAGGTGGTTGAAATGATCATGGGTATCATGGAACCATTTCCTTGAGGCTGAAACATTCCTTCTTTGAGGGCAGAATGGAATTCATAAGACTTGGGACGCTAATGAACTTGAATGGATCAAGAAACTCACTAAGTATGAAGGGTTCAGGAAGGTCAAAGGCTTATGAAAATCACAAGGCTCTGATCCAAGATTATATGAATAGTAAACACTTGCTGGGGGAAGAGAGAAGGAGGAGTCTCTTTTGATGAAGTTGCCTACAAGTTGTGAGGGGAGCTCTGGGACATAGCTTTTGTGAACTGCCACCCATGCTAGAATGGGACATACACTGATGTCACAGTCTTTGAATCACCTGCATTCCTCCAAGAAACCCCAGTAAACACATTGACTCACTGATCTATGTCGTGGTAGATATTTAAATTGGCAGCTCCCAATCTGACTTGTTCTTAATCACCCTCCAATCCCGACTAGCCTAGGCCTGAGGCCATGCCACCTCCGCTGCTCAACTCAGGCTGCCGGCTAAGGCAGCCAGAGACACAGGCCCTGCCACCCATGAGACACCGATGTGGGAGATGGCTCTGCCAATCTTCCTCACTGTCTCCACAAGGCTGGGCTGAGCCCAGACCATCCCACCACCCATGTGGTACCCAGTAGAAATGATACTCTAACGCTTAAAGATTAACCAAAGGCTTTATAGGTTTGGTAATGCTCAAATTAACAGATCTAGGCTTGGAAGTAATCACTACTTTTGTCTATGGTCAATGCCTTCCCTGACAATTATCCACATTTGCCCAGAAAAGGTCTCACAGTACAGGGTGTGAGATGTAGCTGAAAGTATGGCTTTATAAAGCTTGAGGTGAACAGTGAATCTAAAGATGGGCTGAAGTCAGAAACCATGGCATTAAGTTGTCGTGATCCAACTGAAACTATAGATAAAAGTTAATCTTTAGTTCTTTCAGCTGGTTTTCCCTTTGTATCTTATCATAGCAATTGAAAGCTGAAGAAAGGGAAAACTTGGAAAGCGGTGAAGCTGTCTCATGGTGAAGGGAGGTCATTGAGCTGATTGTACACATACTTACACTCAACAAGCACTTAACGGTCATGAGAGGCACACAGGGTTTCTGTGGTCATGGAGATTGCTTTGCAAAGGGAGATTGGAAGTTTGAATATTACTTAATGAGTATTTGAATTAATTGAATTGATTAATTGAATGTTACTTAATGATTACATATAAATCTCACCTGCCCTTTATGTAGACTCAGGTCCTAGATCCTTTCTGAAGAATTTTTACAGCTGAGTTCCGTCTTACCTCTTCTTGAGCCATGGTAATCTGTTTTCCATTAGATTGTCATTTAATAGCTCATTGTAACAAAATTTAAAAGTTATTAAACAGTGCTTCAGGGAAAACGCAAATGTCCTTCACTCAACAGGCTTCAATAAATACTCTTTTAGAAAGAATGGTAACAATAGATTATTGAATATTTAGCCTTGTTCTTTTTCTTTTGGATCATGAGCGTATTTTTTTTTCAGTTTACCTTCTTTGTGATCTGTGATTTCTCTTAATTTCTCACTCTGTACTTCATGAATTCTTAAATTCATTCATTCATTCATTCATTCATTCATTCACTCATGTACTAATCATCAAATTCTTACAGCGTCTCTCTTAAAAAAGAGCTGTCACAGAATGTATGAAAATATGTATTTAAAACTCTACAGATATTAAAGAAAGCAGGTTAATGGAAGACAGATAAATTGTAGTAATGAGGTATGGACCGCAGAAGATATGTGTAAGGATTAAAGTCAGGCTCTAATACAACTGGAAAGGTAGGGTGAATTGCATTCAACAGAGCTAACATTTGAGCAGTGTTCTGAGTGACAAATAGAAATTGTCACCATGGAGAAAAATGGCTGAGTTTTAGGTAGAGAGGATGGAATGTGACTGAGACTGATATGGCAAGAACATGATTTGACAGTGACACAGTATTTCTGGATGGCTGTAGGAGAGACTGAAATTACAGGATGAAACTCACTTAGAAAACTTCATAAGACAAATAGAATGTAGTCAGCAATGGGAAGCTGACCAAGGTTGTTAAACAGAGAAGCGCTGCTGAAAAGGGCACCAGAATTTCCTACTTTGGAAGACTGTGTAAATGGAAATGTCCTTACTTATGCAAATGAACTGCAGCTATAAAACCTAAGTGGATGATCCTCAGCCCCAAATACCCTGGCAACATTTCTACGAAGAGTGCAGGAATATCCAGACCCAGCTGGAAAGAGTGGACTCATTATGGGCAAAACACTTGAGGAAAATTCTGTGCCTTCTCACTAAATTGTTTGTCATATGTCATATGAGGTTTCAAAAGAATAATATCAATATTTTAAATATAACATTTTATAATATTTTTAAAATGTAGCTTGGTTAAGAAACCCAAATATGAAAAACTCATTTTTGATTATATATATATATATATATATATATATATATATATATCAATGAAATATTTGACCTTTGACCTAAGTACTTTATAGTCATATTTTCCGAGCTTTATGTGAAAATATGAGTTCTTACACTTGGCCCACGAATTTAGGTTTTGAAACCATAGAAAGATGTACTAATTTCATGATTTCTTCACTCTCTCTCATCTTCTCAATCCCTTCCCTGTCCCCACCTTTAAAATTCATGGTCTTTCATCTTTTAATAATGACTGTTACATACAAATTCAAATAAATATACAAATGAGACCTGCCTAATCCATTCAGTGTTGCTTGCTTGTGTATTTTTAATTTAGGACTAACTACTTAAGATTTGATAACCATATAGGGTGCTTATCTCTTGGGAAGACCAATTATTTTTCTCTCAGCAATTCTTAATCATTCTTCATCTAAGGATACAGTTCCATGTCATTTTTCCTGTCTCTGTCTTGACTGTCATGTCCACTGAGGTCATTGTTCAAGTCTTGTTTAAACTGATTGTAGGTATTTCTTGGGTGCAGCTTCCTAGTCAGACATAGAAAACTCAGGCTTGCAGCAGATTTCTTGGTTATCTGTATTTTTCTGTGTTTCTGCTCCTCAGCCCATAGTTTTTGCTGAGCCTCATGTGTAAGTGTTGTGTTATAGGTGTATAAATTGTATCTTGAAACATCAAAGTCAGTGGTCCTTTGCATTTTGACTAGTCCTGGCTTTTCATCTACTACAAAAAAAGAAGCTTCTTTGATTAGGGATGAGAGCTTCACTTATCTGCAAATATAATAGAATTCAGCTGGTAATTATACTGCCTTAGGAAAATGGCAGTCACAGTTTCTTTTCTGAGATTCAGGATCTCAATAGCCAGGTGTAGTTGACCAGGTTTATACAACCAGACATGATTTCCCTCTGTTCAGTGTACCTTAACTGCAATTAGATAGCTGCTGGTTACCACCAAGATACTAGTACCACTACTGCACCTTTAGAGATTTTTTTGTCATGCTGATCATTGATGTGGTTCATAGACATTACAATTGGATAGGACTACTGAAAATTTTCCTTCCTTGCTTGCTCAGATAGTTCTTCCTTGTGTTAATGGAAGATAGTCTTTAAAGAGGATGCTTTTGAGTCAGATATGGTTCAATTATTCAGAATTCTGTGTCTGAAGTGCGTGGCATCTTTAGCAATAGGAACTTACCTTCAACTTCTTTGAGGTAATCATGGACAACAGCAATAGCTTATCTTGTTTAGGGGTGTCTTAGAAAAACAAGAATCCTCAAATATACCAAAACAGCCGTTGCAGTACCTCATGTATAGCAAATGCTGTTGCCTTGACTTTCCCACCTTTGCTTAATGATTGATTCATTCTCAGGCTACAACAAGATAATCTCAATTATAACCATCACAACCAGATTAGGATAGAGATGTTATATGTCCAGAAATTCATAGGGTAGAGTCTCTTTTGGTGCCTTTCTTAAAGAAAGGAATTTTTTTCTATAATTAACCTACCTACCTATTTAAAAAAAATCTGTTTCCAAATACCGATCATTCTTAGTGACATGAGTTACTATGATTGATCTAGATTGTTAGAGGCAGTAGGGCACTCAGCTTCCTATGGATTGTATCCTGTCTGGAAAATGTCAGAATCCTCAAAGAAACAAAGATTCAGCAATGAAAAAGAGAGGAATGGCTTGTGTACACACAGTTTAAGCACACATGATTTGTCAGTTTTGTGCCTCTGGCTCTGCCTTTTTAAAGGCTTTTCAGAGTCAATTGTCCTTCACAGCAGTACTTGCAGGTAATTGAGGAGCTCTGAGGTTCAGGTCAGCCTCACATCCTGGTCTATGAGATGTGTGAAGAAATCCTACAATAAGCCTGTTGGAATATTCTAGTATGATACTGATGTTTCTTTTTGTCTTGTTATTATTACCCGGTGCTTCATTGTGTCAACAGCTAACATCATGAATCTGGCCAAGTATTTACTCTCATAATTCTTTTCTTTCAGCAACAGGCTTTAGGGCTTTGGCCAGTTCCCAAACTTTCCATTAATGATTCCATCTTGGATTCAGCTGGATGTTGAATGCAGACATCATTTCCCCTTCTCACTGCCAGTGAGAAGAGCTCAGCATATAATGTGACCCACCAGACTCGCAGTCCACACACACAGAAGTTCGGCATTGCCTAATGTATTGGGCCTCTACCACTTTTCCATCTTCTGGTTCTAATCATATCTATGACAATCTTTCTTCTCACTTTTCCTCATACCAACTCCACTGTAAACACTCATCTGACATTCAGTAGTCACTGTCAATATCCATGAAGACAAGACTGCTACACAGTCTTCTCTTTCAAAAAAGACAGAGACCAAAGTTTAACTTTATATTTCATGCCTTGGTTAAGATACAATAAACCTTAGGATCTCATTTTATTTCATTTTATCTTATCAATATCCTAATGAGATGATAACAATTTACTAATAGTTAGATAAAATAGAGAAAGGCTTATATTTCTTCATTCATCTATCACAAAAGAAAAAAAAGGGAAAAGCCAAGCTGAGAACATGACAGGAGAATTCCTACTTCTAGAGCCTTGGTTTTTACCTGCTCTCTCTTCTTATACGATCTTGTTTACAACTACCAATCTGCATCAGGAGAACCATTCTTGATTATACTTTTAAAAGCTTTATCAAATTATCTTTTAAAACAAACTTTATGACACCACATGATCAAAAGTATTACATGTATGTACATGTACAAGGCTTATATATATATATACAGCTCTTTGTGTGTGTGTGTGTGTGTGTGTGTGTGTTGTGTATACATAGTTTAAACGAAATTGCACCATTTGGTGTAATAACGCTCCCCAAGAGCCATAGACCGTCTGATAAAACCCCTAGTACCAAGCATGAGAAGCCTCCTGTGGAATTATTGGTCAGGGGAATTCAAGATACTCCCCAAACAATATAGGCTGTTGCTGTTGCCCTTGGTTGCCTCCCAGGAGTTGAATGTAAGACTCTATTGCTGTAGACAGCACACACATTGGATGTGGGACTTGGAGAAATCAATCTGGAACTAACCTCTGAGCTTTTATTCTGGGGACTAGCTGTACCTGAAAGCTGTCAAGGGAGAAAACGACTAATAGTTGTACCCAAGTGTAGAGCCTATGAACCAAAGTAATGACCAGAACAAAGAGATCCCCAAGGGTGCAATAGTGGAACTTATTTCTAAAGGGTAACCAAAAGCTGACTAATTGAATTTCAGATCCATTCAATAGGAGGGAAACCATTTCTGGTACTAGAAAACTAAGCACCTACCAATGTCTAGAGAGATCATGAACCTTAGAGAACATACTTCTGTCACTTTCCTACATTAGCAAAATTCCCAGCTACATACAAACATTCATTCTTATAGCCACAGGTAAGTGGAGCTCTCAGACTTCATCCGAAAAGCTTCTTTTAACAGTAGAAATAGACCATTATTACAGAAATCTACAATTGGTCAAAATGCAGAGAAAAGCTGACCCAGGAGCATCTAGTCTCTATTGATCTATCTATAATACCCTACAACCAACGCTCATGGAATATCTAAAAGAGGGCAGAAAGATGCAACAGCCAGAGGACCAGGAAGTATGCTGCAAAATTAAGTCTTCTAGATGTAACAGAGAACTCTACTCAGGAAACCTTAGTCATATGGCAGCCTAAACAAAACCTACACAATGATAACACTGGTTGATATCCTAATATATAGGGAATAGCACAAGCTTCACTCCAAAATGAAGAGCTATAGGCAATTAATAGCTACTAAAAGAAGAGATTGTGTCTCCTTTAGAGAAGAGACATTTGAGAAATTATCAACTCTCAAATAGTCAATTCTGAACTTATATGCACATGGGAAACAGTAAACATTAAGGTATTTATGTATGTACATGCCCCCCTCACTTGTGTGTGTGTGTGTGTTCGTATGTGTAATAATAAAGTAAAGGTACTCAATTTGAGTGGTTGTTTAGATAGAGAAAGAATTGGAGAGAAGAGAGGTTAGGGTGGAAATGATGCAAACATAGTTCTCAGGTATGAAATTCTCAAAAAAGAAAAAAAATAAAATACAAGCGAAAGAGATAAAGGGAGTTTTAGGGTTCCTCTGAGATGGATGCAGCTGGATACAAGGTACAAAGACCGTCCATGAGAGGCTGTTCCCTTCTCCTTTGTCATGGCTTTGTGAATGGGGAAATACTCCTGGGTTCTTTCCAGAGTCAATAAAGATTGCTTCTACTACCCACTCCCTTGCATTTTTTTCATTAATCAATTAATTTATTTACTTTACATCCCCATCACAGCTTCCAGTCCCTCCTCTTCTCATAGTCTCTGTCCTTTTTTCTTTTCCTCCCACTCTCCCTTTCTCCTCAGAAAAGGAGAGGCCTCACATGGATATCTATCCCCTTGGCATATCACTTTGCAGTAGGACTAGGCACGTATTCTCTTATTGAGGCTAGGCAAGGCAACCCAATAGGAGAAAGAGATCCAAAGGCAGGAAACACCGTACATCTAAATGAGTTGCAACTAGAAAGGAGCAGAAACTGTTAGTCTCACACTCTTATGTATTCAGAGTATCCACTCCTTTATACTGAGGGGATTACTGGGGTCATGCCCTTGATCAAGGGAAGAACATATGTGATTAGACACTTCTGGGTCATCTGGTACCTACTCTTATAAAGATAGTAGCAGAACACATTGGCAGTCACAAGGATATTCCATGAATTTAGTAAGTAGCTGTAAAAGACAGAGACACTGAGATGACAAAGATAATGTGCTCTTCACAAGAGGAAAGATGAGAGGCTTGATCAAGGTCAGCTTTGGGTACCACATTATCCCTGACCCACAGTAATGTAAGTGTCCCAGCTTCATTCTGCTTGCTAAAGCTTAAAAGCCAACTTACATTGCATGGGAAGATGTATTTGTCCAGCAAGTGGAAAGGATCATGTCAATGTATCTTAAAGAGTTCTTCAGATGATTGCCACTCTACAAGTGTGAAATGCTTTAGAAGACAACCTCTGCAACTTAGAATTAATTTATGCAAAGAGGTGAGGT
>NW_021604707.1:2910139-2935038 GCF_004785775.1 Grammomys surdaster
AGATGACTGGCAGGAGGTGTTGTCTCCGGGGGGGGGGTGGGGGGGTGTTAGAAGCAGGAATACGAAGCCATTTCTCATGCTGTCTTTTTTTACAGTTTACATTGAAAGACTATCTCCCTAACTCCCGCAAATAGAAAAAAAAAGTTTGCCACAGAATAAGCTTCAGTCCTATTTTCTTTCCCAGTGATATTACTTTCTATCTTTCTGGCTTCTCCAGTGAGTAGATCATGTGAAAGCATTAATGATTGCACAATGCACGGGGTTAGTAAGGTAAGCGGAGCTCATAATTACCTCATTTACATTCTTTTATTCACTGAAACAGAATTCTTAATGACTTTTATGTGAAATGCTGGGTAATCAGCGCAAATGAAGCTCTCTGTGCAGGGTGGAGAAGTGAGCCAAGTCTCTGGCTCTCAGCAGAAAACGCCTGATGAATGGTCAAACAAAAGGGCCCAGCATGGAAGCCTGAGACGTTAGGAATTAAGAATCAGAGCAAACTGTTATGTTTTAAGAAGCTAGTGCAACTAGGCTGAGCTGTCCCAAGCAAGGCTTGGAGGCACAAAGCGTTATATATTCTTAACTCCTCTCTGATTGCTGGAAGAAGAATAATCAGAGATCAGTATTGTGGGACAGAGAGAACTAGCTAATGAGTGAAGACATCCACACTTATAGTCTTGCTTTACTACAAATTAACTGAGAACCTTTAATAAGTGTCTCCACCTCTCTGAATGATTTAATAGGGGAACAAAATTGTCCTGGATCTTCTTAACCAGGTCGTTCAAATTCTTCCAGGCATGGTAGTTGGTAGTTCAGGACCTACTGGGGAACAGTTGGAACTGTGGTATTTTGATCCCCAAAAGTCAGCTGATGTTTAAATGACAACCAAGAAAACAAATAAACATACAACAGTCTAAATAAATCCATATGGGAAAGAAACATTTTAGGTAAACTATTCTTGATGTCCAGAAACAAAGAAATATTGAAATGTGGAAAGGATTAAAAAAAAAGGCCAATTATGCACTTACGACTTCATGCAAGTTTAAAAAGTATAATATTTCATTGTGTAGCATCATGCTGACCTAAAGGCAGCATAAACCAGACAATATGACAGGCAGAGACTATTTTCTAATACAGAGGCTGTTATCTGAGTGGCCTAAGAGGGACTATTTCAGGAGAAAAGTATTTCCATTTCTGTACATCTCTTAATTTTCTTAGAAAAATCAGCCTTATAATTCCAGGTTTTAACGTCTTCAAGTGTCCAGACCTCAGACTATCTATTTTCTGCAAGTCTTACAGAATATGATTCATGTGATCTCCAGATGCACTTCACCTCCAGGGCATCAGTGGTTTGTCTGAGTTAGAGTGTAATAGTAAATGACATCCTGCTTATTTTAGAGACTGCTCTAGACTTACTTTTCAGGAACATGGTGCTCGTGTTTAAATGTAGCTAATCAATTGAAAATCATTTTAGGAAGCATGAGGCCCTATGTATCCATGGCAAGCAAATTCTAATTTGTGCCTCACTTCATATTATACAGTATGCATTATATATATACATATATAATATATTACATATTATAATTTGCAGTATGCAAAGGGCTTTAATTAGTGGATGTTATTACCTATGCCATTATTTTAATAAAAAATTTTAATTAATTTTGTCAGGGGTAAAAAGGAACAGGACTAGAATCTTTCTTTATACCCATTGACTTTCTTCTTTCTTTTTTTTTTAATATATAAAATTTTGAACTGTTATAAACATGGCTTCTTTTCAAAATCTATGTGTGTGCATGTTCATATTGGCATAAAAGTATAGATAAATATTTGTCATGGAACATGTGTGACAGTCAAAAGACAACACTGGGTGTTGCTTCTTGCCTTTTACTTTGTTTGTGACAAGGTCTTTTATTGGCTGTTGCATTTTTCAGGCTAGCAGGCCTGTGAACTTCATGGGGATTTCCCTTGCTCTCTTCCAGTCTTGTCCTAACAGAGTTAGGATTAGACACCTGCTACTGTATCCAGCTTTATGTGGGCTCTAGAGAAGTGGACTTGGGTCCTCACAATTATACAGCAAGAGTTTTACCTACTGAACCAACTCTGTAGCCCAAGTATATTTTCTTATTGCAGCCATTGGTAGGTATCACTTGTCTGTAGAGGAAAATGCACTACCATGGTGTAGAAGCCAAGATGGCAAATGTTTCAAGCTTCCTCTCAGTAGGTAACTGTCAGTATTCTGAGTTGAACAGCAAGGTTAGGATTACATTCGCATGTCAAATTTAATACCTCCCCTTCTCCACAACACTGCTGTGAATTTCTACTTTGTGTGAGAGACTGCTGTGTTTCTATCTTTATTTTCCTCCTATTTTCAAACACCTCATTATATCTGCCAGGGTATAAAATTTAACTACATGCTATGGCCTGATGCTTCACATCTTCCTATATGTCTCAGGATGAGAGTCCAACAGTTTTGGTACTCTGAAAAAAGATAGATATGAGGCCTGCAATTGGAAGGGGTTGGGCAGTGGTCAAGAAATTGCAGTGGGTTTTCCCTCAATGTAGACATGCCAATCAAGGAATTTGGCTTAGCCTGGCTGTATGCTAAGACCAGGTGTTCAGATGCTTTATCTTGTTCCTACGACGTGGTTATAGAAAGAAACCATCCTTTCCTCTTAGATGCTACAAACCTTGATGTGGTAAATAACTATAAGGAAAGCCTTTCTGTGTATCAAGCAGCATAGCTACAGTGTAAGAGGCCAAGTGGAGGTGCAGAAGCCACATTGTCCCCATGCACTTGGTAATATATTGTCTTGGAACTACATAGGTTTGGTAACTATGTCTATTCTGAAGTCAAAGAATCTTAGGTATCACAAAATATAAATTGTCTCTGTTTTTTTTCCCTAAGCAACCCAATATATATAAGCCTCAGTGAATAATGGTTTATTTCTTACTTTTTAAATTAAAAAGTAATTTTTTAAACTTTTTGAATGGCAGGTCACTTTCTCAGTTTTGTCTGCTGGCAAGAAGGATCCATACTGCTTTGCCAGGTAGTGATTCTTCTAAATATTTCTCTTTAGGGCATTCAGTTTCTCTGGGCTCTTATGTCAGAGTCCGCAGTGTGCACTGGGACATACTGTACCCAGCAGCCATTGCTGTTCCCACTGTGCAGGGTTGCTACTAATATTACCTGTTCTGTTTGTCCTTGACATTGTATTTTCATCTCTGCATTGTGATCATGCTCTTACAAGTTTCCTGGAGACTAGAGAGGCCCCAAACTGCAACTTTGGCTCTATGATCAAGAACAAGCATTTGTACAGTGCTATTAGTAAATATCTTAAACCACTGATGTTTTGCCTTCATTAGATTTCAGCTCTTCTTTACACCTTGCACTTAGAGGTATCTCCAGGCTCCAATAGCAACTACTATTTAGGTCATGGATCCTGTGTTCCCCAAGCTATGGGTTTTGCATTTGTGTATCAAGTATTTGAAGCTTGGCTTTGTATCTTGAGAATACAACTTCTAATCACCAGAAATTTTCTAAGTATTGAGTATTTCATGGAAAGTAGAAAGTGGCTGCCCAGATGTATTGCAGTCCATAGAGTGTGTCTTATCATGCATGCCTATGATGCCAGTACTTGAGAGGAGAGGCAGGAGGGTTAAAATTCAAAGTCATCCTTACCTACATAGTGAGTCTGAAGCCAGCATGACACACGGTTTTGTTTTATTTTTATTTTATTTTATTTTTTATTTTATTTTATTTTATTTTAATTTTATATGCATGAGTGTTTTTCCTAGATATACATCTGTTCAGTACATACATGCTTGGCACCTGAGGAAGACAAAGGAAGGCATTGGATCCTCTAGAACTGGAGTTACAGATGATTTTGAATCACCATGCTGGGTGTCGGAAGTAAAATCAAAGTCCTCTAGGAGAACAGCCAGTGCTCCTAACTTCTGAGCCATCTCTCAAGCTTCCAAGAGAGAGATTTTTAAAATGGAAAGCAGTGAAGACTAGGGAGTAAAACCTACATCCAGAAGGAAAATTTATACCAGGATTATACCAGGAAATGGCCTTATGGCTGATGTAACAGGATAATTCTTAAGATCTGTACAAGGGGATATATAGATCACAGAGGTCAAATGGAAAGCTGTCTGTCTGTCACATTCAGAATGTATGCTGTTCAGGACTATCCTACAGGCCATACAGCTAAAAGATAGAAACTATTGCCAAAACTGTTGGCTGTATTCCAGAGCTAGTTAGTGATGGGTAGTTGAAGGGACAGCAGACTTTTGATGCAGAACTTACAAAAGTAAGGCTATAAATGGAACCAGAAACGTTCCCTCCTTGTGGCTAACTTTTGTAGAGTAAAACATTACTACTAAGGTGTTGAATTCAGCTTCTCTAAGAGGGGTTGTCTGGGACAAGGAGTAAATCACATACTCAGGACTTCATGGGATCCTTCTAATGAAAAAGGAAATCAATCACTGGGCAAGTAGATGGGACTTGGGTTTGGAAAGAGAAAGAGAATAGGCAGAGGGGAGATACTGGTTCTTGGATAGGACAGTGGGAGGACAAGATGTAGCTACAAGTGAGCCCTGGTTTAGATGGCATATCCACCAGAGTTCACCACTGGAGGATTTAGATTTAATATGGCTTACAAGATTAGGATTCGAGTTGTTGGGCCCAGTGATTGAGATACCATTGATTCTGACCTAAGTTTGTGTGATGTTTTCCTTCACTCCGTGGCTCAACTGCGTTTGAGAGAGAAAGGTAAGGTGGTAAAGGGTGGTTATGCAAGAAGTGCACCCCGAAAGGCTGTGGGACTTTTGAAGAGTGGGTTTGGCATGGTAGCAACGGGTCTGTGGGAACTTAGCTAGCTGGGTGGAGAGATTTCAGAGTTCCCAGTAAGAAAGTCTCCATGAGATGAGGACAGGCAGGACATGCTGGCCAGTGCCTAGCCAGCCAGCCTGCCTGAGCCTGCCAGCATAGTGTGAAAACCATTTTTTTAAAATATTTCCCACAAGGCTAAAGTTGCTGAGGATAATTAAGGTCAAAGTCCTATTTTACTGTGAATAATGTGTACTTGACAATGACAGTAATATGCAAGGTGTAACAGCTTGTGCAGCAGTGGCAAGAACTGTTTATGTAGAGAACCAAGTTTTTATTGGACTTTAGGCCCAACCCACCAGGAAAACCATATCTAGTAACATACTTGGGAACTTAGGTAACATACTGTGACCAGGGAAGTCAAGTTCTCCAGGAAAATGCAACTGGCATTGTTTTGTCAAATAAAGTATTGGCTGAGAGCTTCCTGACATCTGTGTTTACAATCATAGGTCATTACTGCAGTGCCTATTTAGATGTTTTCTGTTTTATTGTGTTTTGTTGTGTTTTATTTTATATTTTATTTTATTATTTTATTTTATTTTATTTTATTTGTTCTTCTTCTCACTTATGTTTTGTAGTAAGAAGAACACCCCTGGGACTGGCTATAGCCATTCTATGGGGACAAAGTTAACAAGACAGAACAGAGGTTTGGTACCTTGCTGGAGTTGGAGGAAAATAGACATTTATGTCACTGCCCCCAGGCTCCACGATTCTTGTGGAAGAGTAGGGTCAGAATGAATGTAAGAGCCAGAGTAAGAAAGAGGTGAGGGACGTAGAGAACCATCCTTTGTTACTCTGCCACCATCTTCAGAAGTTGGACTGCACTTGCTCCTAAAAGAGCACCAGAGTTGGGCTTGTTGAGAATTATCATTTCCTCTTACAAGCAAAGGGGAGGGATGGTCATGGGATCTCACCTGAGGATCCAGGAACCCCTCCCAATCAGCTTTATGCAATTCTTTTCCAATTCCATGTCTTTTGGGGGTCTCAGGGAAGGGCTAGAGTAATGGATTTTAATCTTCCTAATGCTGCGACCCTGTAACACAATTCTTCATATGGTGACCCCAAACCGTAAAGTTATTTCATTGCTACTACATGACTGTAATTTTCTACTGGTATGAATCATAATGTAAGTATCTGTACTTTCCAATGAACTTAGGAAACTTCTGTGGAAGGATCATTCTATCCTTAGAGGGATCACCACCCACAGGTTGAGAACCACTGGACTACAGTATGTAGGTAGGGAAGAATGAGAGAGACTCCCTCTACACAGCCATGATGGCATCATCACTCATGCCAGGGGCAGACTTTCCAGGGTGGCTTCTATTATGTCACCCATGCTCCTACCTGTAACCCTTTACCGAATGTTCTTTAAATAGCCTTGATATAGTTTTGGTTCTCCAGTGTGAATCTTTATGGAAGTACTCCCCAGTAAGTTACTGGGACTACAGGAGAAAGGAGGCAGATGTTGTTTATGTCTCCCTCAGGGAAGGAAGTACAGTAATAGTATATGATTGGTGTAAACCTGAAAATCTCAACAGTCAACTGAAAAAAAGTCATTAGAAATATTAAGAAAAGATGAGGTGGTTGGTTAGGGTTTTACTATAAATATAAATACCTTGCCATTTTTTAAAAATATAAAACCACTTAATAAGTGAAAAACAAATTACCATGGACAATTTCAGTCAAAACATAAAGTACTTACAAACTTAACATATAAAGTAGCATATATTTCTTTATAGCTATAATCAACATTTAGAAGAGTTTATAGATTTCCTAAGTTAATACAAAAAAGGAAATATATTAAAATAGTGATTAAGTATATATTCATGAAACTAGTCATGTGAACTCATTCAAATAAAAAAGGAACTCACAATTACTTAGCAGCAAGTATACTTGGGAAGATCTTGCTTTATCAGATTATCAGATTTGTAAAATGACACTGATGTGCTACAAACACACCAATATACAAGCCAATAGAACAACAGATCCAAATACAACCATCCAGAGAGTTAAAAAATTTATTGTTAGTGTCTCAAATCAATAGATGAAAGATGCGATATTGTTCTTAATGAAGTCTCATATTGCCATTACTAGCTTCCAGTGCAACACTACCATCTGGGAGAGTGGTGCATGTCCATGAATAATGAGCCAATACTAACACATCATTATTAAAGCTCATACTTTTCTATTTTCCTTGACTTTTCTCAATGTTTTCTTTTTCCTTGCTTTAAGACACCACATTAATTATAATGCCTTTAGACCCTTTATTGTGAAATCTTCTACTTCGATCACTCAAGAAGATGACAGTAATTTTGAGCCATCTTTCAGCTTATACATTTAAGATGATTTTCTTGTGTTTAACAAATGAAAGAGGTAATGAAATAACATAATCATCTCTCCACATCTAATCATAATGGCATTACCATGGACTTCTTATTCACATCTCATCTATAACTTCCAATTTCAACCATAAGAAAAGTAGACTTAATCTTCTTCATCAATTTACATCATTGTTTGATTCCAGTATCCCTTTTATTCTTGATAACCAGCACCCTTACAAAGATGGGTAGGACTCAACTACTAGAAGATGCTGCTATATGCCACTCCCCGAGTATTTGGTTTTATAGACTTTACTCATTTTCCAAATTGCTTTGATCAACCACTTTACCCACCACAATCTTCCACAATTACACTTTTTATGCATCTATGATGCACGTAGAATACTGTCACAGTCTGCCATGCATTAGCCAGTCCTTCTGGAGAGTTTTGAATTTGCATGTTTAAGATTCATTGTGCAGTATGGAGTTTAGTAGGTTGTTGCAAATGCATGTTGTAGTGGCATATTTCTTCCACAAGTTGGGAGGAGCTAAGGTGGGAGGAGAAAGTAGAGGAAGGGGAGGAATAAGGATAGGAAGAGGAGAAGGAAGAGGAGGATCGAGGAGAGAGAGAACCAGAGAGAAAGGAACATGGCAGAGGTTGTGTACATGTCTCTAGCAGTCAAAGGCAGTTGATATATCTAGGCTGGGTATTGGGTTACACTTCTAATTGTGTGGGCATATTGCTATTGAGTATTATCAAACATATAAAGGCTTTGGATAATCTAAGCATTAGAGTCTCATTTCTACCGGGTCCACATGGATGGTAGGATGGTCTGGCTCAGCCCAGCCTTGTGGAGATAGCATGGAAGATTGGCAGAGCCATCTCCCAAACTGGCGTCTTGTGGGTGGCAGGGCAGGTGTCTCTTCTGTCTGAGCTGGTGGTCTGAGCCGGTGGCCTGAGCCAAGCTGCAGAGCAAATATGCCACCACCACTCCTGGCCTCAGGGCTAGGCTAGCTGGGAACATGGCGGCAGATTAAGAACAAGCAAGATTGAGTGCTGCTGATTTAAAATATCTTCTACAACAGCACATTGCCATGTATGCATCACCAGAGAACAAGTCAAAAGTTTCCCCACCCTACACAAATATCTCACATTTCATTAACTCCATCCTCTCCAGAACCAAGCTGTTGGTAACTATTAACCTTTTCACCATCTCAGTATTTGGCTATTTTTGATTATCGCATAGGATGTAGTTTTTCAGTCTGCTTTATTTCACTCAGCATTGTTTATAGCTTCTTTTCACTGAATAGCAGTCCTTCAAAAACATACAATAGTTCAATTGTTCTTTCATACATTAAAAGATACCTTGTTTATTTCAAATTTGGGAGATCTATAAATAACACTGTCAGAAACTATCATGGATAGACTTTTAAAATCCATTTGCAGATAGATACTAGGAGATATTCTAGACGGAAAGAGAATGCTGTTAGACTTTGTAGGACTCATCTAGTGTTTCCCAAGGCTGTACCATTTTGTGTTTGGAATCAGTGATGAATGAGAGTTCCTCAAATCCCACATCATAGCCAGAACTGGTATTGTCATTTCTTTCTGTAGTTGCTTCTCAGGGTGGTTTAATTTACACTTCTCTGGTGACAAAAGAGGTTGAGCATCGAGCATCTTTTCATCTACTCATTTGGCAAATTCATATTTTCTTTGATGAGGTGTCAGTTCAGATCATTTGCCCATGTTTTAATAGAGTTGTTAGGCTTCATGTTTTTGAGTCTTCCAAATATTTTCTCTAAGTCTTCAGCTTGCCTTTGAAATATCTTATGCTTTTGCCAGAGCAAAAGCTTTTAATTTAGTAAAGTAAATAGACTATTCCATTTTTCATGGGTAATGCTTATGATTTTATGTCTAAAACCCTGTTATCAAACATGATGGGCTGTGAGATGGCTTATAGGGTAAAGGTGTTTACAAGTAAACCCAAAAAGCTAAATTCAATTTCTGGGATCTGTGTGGTAGGAGAAAAGACTTGATACCCAAATGTGATCTCTGACCCTCACATGACTACCTGAATGCAAACACACCCACATAGATACAGACACTCACAAAAATTTAAAAATACAGTTTAAAATAACCTCAAAGTGACAAAGTATTTTCTATTAATTCTATGATTATTAAAACTTTGTATTTTTTTATTTAGGAATAATAGCATGTTTAGAGTTCTTTTTTTCCCCTAAAATATAGGATTTTGTAGGGAAAGGCTAAAGCAATCCCACGAGTTGTAGATTGGCCAAAGGTTGTGGATAAAGCTTGACAAATTGGTGTCTTGTACATGAATTGTTTTGTGCTTCACAACTGTATTAGTTCTTTGAGAATTTTGTACAAGATGCTTTGAACATTTTCATGTCCACACATTCAGCTCTTTTCAGATCCATGCCTCCACCCCCATTTACCAATATGTGTGTGTGTGTGTGTGTGTGTGTGTGTGTCTGTGTGTGTTCTACTTAGGGGTGACTATTTCACAGTTTCTTAATTTCTGTATCTTGGTCAGTTATGAGTCCTTGTGTTAATCATCACCTGCTGCAAATAGTAGCTTCTCTGATGAAGGTTGATAGATGTATTAATCTATGGTTGATTTATGTTTAATAATAAGTCATTATGGTTCAGTTTAATGCTACTATGTCTATTTAGCAAAATAAGAGTAATTGACTTTATTCTAGGGCCCATGATTTGTCTAGCCATAGATTCATGGCTTCTTTAACACTGCCGAGTATAGATTCCACTTTCTGGAACAGCCTTTAAATACAATAATAAAGTAGTTGGTTGTCATTCATGACACTATTTCACCAGTGGTCATCTCTTGCTTAGCTTGTCATTGTTGTAGATCATGGGCTTCATAGATGGGTAAGATAGGTGATTACCTTTCTGCTCCAGGAGAATGCATAACACATTCTAGCTCTATGAAGCTAGTCACTAGGTATGAAGTGTCCTGGTCAGTATCAATTCTTTGATTCAAGTATATGTTATCTTTAACAATAAGGTAATTCTGTCAAGTTCTAGAGGGTAACCAAGAGCATTGTTAATATCTGAAATGTTTCAGGAAGTCTGTCCTATGAAATAACACTTGCTAAAACCTCCAAAAGAATAGCCAATTTCTGAAGCCATTTGTTGTTGTTCTTCTTCTTGGGTGTTTGCTTTTTGTTAGCCTCTGGGGAGTAGTAGGGGAATTGTTGCCTGGTAAGCCCCTTTTTAATTGTGTGTGTGTGTGTGTGTCTGTGTATGTTTGCATCTCTGTGTGAAATTCTACAATAGTAAATTTCCATATGATTTTTTAAAAAGGTCTTTAGAGGGATATATATATATATATATATATATATATATATATATATATACACAAATAAATAGATATAGATATATATAGATATATAGATGATAGATAGATAGATAGATCTCCTTCCCTTGTTTTCTCTTCTACCCTGTCCTCCAGTAACTCCCCAAATTTAAACCTTCTTTTGCCATTATTTCCTTTAATCATTTATAGCAATGCATTCTGCCATTCCCATCATAAAAGCCCTTTCCCATGTAAAAGCAAAGTGACTATTGTAGACCAGGTTCTGGGTTCATTGACTGATCTATCTAATTCATCAACAACACTATGATGTTGTTATTACTGTAGATTTTCTAGGACCTTCAAATTCAAGCAGTTGATGTTTCAACTATTCTTCTTCAAAGTTTTGTACTTGTTCTAGCTTTTTGCCTTCACATACATGGAAGAATCTATTCACATACATTTAAGAGTCTATTTTTTGGTGCCTATAGAATAAACTTCTAACACATATATTGGAATTGCAGTTAATACACATATGGAACTAAATAGGAAACACAAAAAAAACTGTATTCAAATTAATTCAATGGGAATATTTATTATTTTGCTCACTGATTTATTATTTTTTCAGTTTGTGAATATATATCTTCTACTTATTTGTTGTATTTATATCTAAATTTGAAAAGCATTTGTAAGGAATATTTTTTATACCTTTGAAAACACAACACTGCTTTCAAATTTACATGATTGAATTATTGAATATCAATATGTATAAATGAATTTGATTCTATATTGTATAGCCTTGTGGTATAGATTATTAGTTACAGAAGGTACATTCATTTTCCCACTTGGAGGCAGTTCTCCTTAGAGATATGTATGAATAAAAAATAGGTATATTCTTTGATTCTAAAGCTTTCTATCTTTCATGGTAGTTACTGTATCTAGTTTAGTAAAATGCTATTTTCTTAATGAACTTTCCATCTGACCTTCATGACATATCTGTTTGTTCTTGGGTGTCAATGTCAATGGTTGAAAAAAAACCACCAAAGTTAGGAGAGATCTCTCTAGACAAAATTGTCCAGAACTGTCTTATTTCTTAAATGTTGGTCAAATGACACAATAGAGCCATCTAGCTTGGTGTCTTCTTGTCTGAGAAATTAATACTTAGTGCTTCAATTACTTTAGAACTCCTATTTAGGTACCAAATGCATTGATCTCCCTATTTTTTCTACTTTCAGTTTCTCAAGACTCTCCCTCACTGTGGTATTGCTTATGGTATTTACCATTTTAATATCCACAAGCCCTGTCACCATCACACTTCTCCTTTTTCCCCCTTCTCTTTCTTTTCTCAGCCTTGTAAAAGTTTTATAAATTATGTTAATCTCTAAGGGACAACTTTTTATTGATTTTGCTACTCAATGTTTTTTGTTCTGTAAATTGTAAGCATTTCTTTCTACTTAATTTATGCTTAAACTATTTTTATTTCTTTCATTTCCTAAGGTAGGAATTTAGATAGTGAACTTTAGATATTCTTTCTTTGCATTCGTACACACACACACACACACACATACATTTATGTTAACTTCAGTGACTACAACAGTCACTGCATCTGAAGCTCTTGACAAGCTATATTTTATTTTCAACTCAATAAAAGATTTTAAAATTCTCACTAGACATCGTTGAGGCATGTATTAATTAGAAGTGTGTTATGTAATTTCAAGATACTTGGAGATTGTCCAGGTTCCTTACTCTTGTTGATATCTAGTTTAATTCAGCTTTGCTTTGAGAAAATACTTCACATGATTTCCAGCTATTAAAAATTATTATTACATGAATTATCACAGAGAGTATCTGGTCAATAGCGAATCTCCCTGACTAAAGAATTTTTACTGATGCAATGCCTGGATGACTAGATTTTTCTTTAGAATTAATTATTCCCTAGATTTTTCTCTGTTTTCCTATAATATTTCCCTGTGTTGTCTGTTTTTGTCCTTTACATCTTTACCACATTGATTATAGTGAAAACTGAAGTCAACATTTAAATGGACTCACTCAAGTTAAACATGCTACAATATTCATTCACTGGTGAGAAGTAAAAAGTTTGTGTAGAGTTGAAGCATACAAATCCAGAGCCAAATTATCTTATGTGATCTTTAGTTTTCTTTACTGCTATTCACACACTACCTCTATGTTCATAGTAGTCCTAATGGATTTAATAATCCTTTTGGAACGTCCTGATAGGTTACTAGCTCCTATAAAGTCCAATGCTAAAATGTCATCAGACAAAATCTACCTATCATGAAGAGTCACCAGCTTTGCTGTTACTCACTTTTGATGTTGTCAACAATGTGTTTACAAAGTGCCTTGATGATAACTTTACTTTGATAGGTTACTATAAAAAGTCCATGAAACTGTTACTACATTAAATCATGCTACTCAGGAGGCAGGGAATCTGAATCCGTGATTCCAAGCCATGGCTTTATTTGGCTTGAGAGTAAACTATTTCTTACTATCTTTGATGTAAGGTTGTGTTTTTTCTTCAACAAATTTTGGCAAGCGACATAGGGCTTCAATTATGATCTATTTTTCCTGCAAAAGTCCCCTGAATTGGTACCAGTTACCATCTTGTGCATCTCCATCTGGCAATGGTTCTGTGGACATGGCCAGTGGGCTCTTTCTGGAGCTCAGGCTACCCTCCCTTGATTTGGGCAATGGTCTCTTCATTTATTCTGAGATGATTGTTTAGATTCTATTTTGTTTGGATATCTTTTTGTTTGTTTTTCTTTTTGCTTCATAGGATTTTGTTTCAAAAGAGATCTCATTTTTGTTTCTTTGTTTGATTTCAGCTCATTTGGTCTCATGGAATTCAATCAATTTTTTGATTGCTTTTAGAACATTTGTTAACTTACAACCATTAGTCTGCTTGCCACTGTCACTCTTCCAAGATCTGACTCTGAGTTCTTCAGTAATATTGCCTGTTCATTGCATTCTTCTTGCTTTACTTTAATTCTATAATTGTCCTCATCATTCAGATACCAGATGTGAGAGACACTTGTTCCCTCCAGCCCAGTAGGGTGCAATGTGAGAAAGAATATCTTATAGTATGTAATCATCTTCTTGGGAAGCTCTAAGTATATCCTACTCCTGGGTTGTTAAATTGTTCTGGCTCAGCAGAGAAGGTACACAGAAGGGCTGATCATCTAGCGTCTTGAGTCTCTGTATACTTACTATAAACCGCACAACAATCCTAAGACACAGTGAGAAGAGCTGATCCTGGCTTCAGGGGAGAGGGAGCTCCTCCCAAAAGAAACATGAATATTATCTGAGTCCTATATTCCCTAGCTATCATGGAGAAGATTTCAATTTTAAGGAGTAAATGGAAACTGAGATTCAGGGAAGGAGAAAATATTTGGAGGAAAACACATAACAAAACTGTCCTTTGTTACTCCAGTGGGTTTCATGCTTGACTTTGTGATAATTCAATGTGTAAGCATTTGAATACACAGACCTGTGTAACAAAAAATGTGCTTTTCTCAGTAGAGAACGCTTCTTGTTCTTCAATCGATTTCACTATCCTTTGTTGTTTGTTAATTTGCATACTAAACCAAAAGTCCTAAGCAGACTGATTAAAGATCATGCATTGAAAGCCTACTTCACTGGACAAGTTAAAATATCTATATAAAAGAAATGCTAAATATTGAGAACTTATAATCATGGTAAAACTCCTAAGGGACAATGTCAAAATTACAAGATAGGTTAAAAGTAAATAAATACCACATTAAAAGTAATTAAGGAATGTAAAACTAGAGGTAAATTGAAGGAATATTACTATATTCAACTCTCCAACTTTCTGAGCCTTCATTACGCTGAGCAAAAATTTATGTCAAAGAGAAAGATTGGTATGGGCTGTTACATGATAAAATTTAGAGAGAGGACCAATCTCTTACTGATCACATTTGTAAATGTTCCTCCCTTACTCCTTACTCTGTAGTTTAACTTTTCTTTTGGGGAATATTAAATTAGGTCTACAGAACAAGTTTCACCTGTCAACGTTCTTGCTTCTTTTCTGCCTTTCCTATATCTAGAAAACACAGACGTAGAATCTTTCTACTTAATTTTTATGGAAAAGTAGACTTTGAAGTCATATATGCTTTTAATTGTTTCATATAGTTATAATTTTAATGTCATTTTAATTTAAACCAACATTGAACAAAAGTCAATATTCCCCTGAAATCATTAAAATAGCTACGTGACAAAGCCTGTGGCTACTTTACTTTTACAGGTTTAACTTACTGTGTAAAATTATTGTCCTTGGTATGTATGATTTAAGATGTGTATGTATATGTAAATAAAAATATTTTAGGATGGCTTCTGAACTTAACAATATAGCACTGATATGCAGGCGCAGTTGCCTGTTTATGTATTCTCTCCCATCTCCCTAACACTGCATCTTTAGAGAAATATAACTTTCAAGGTCCTTATCATAGTCAAACCCAAGAAAGCATGCCTTTGCATATTTGTTCTGACTGTGAGATTGGTGTTTTTGTGGTACTCCTAACATGAGGAACAAATGCATCTTCTGACTCTTTTGCCTGCTCTTAAGACTCTTGTCCTCCCATTGGGTTGCCTCCTCCAGTCTGGATATGAGAGCTTCAGCCTTGTCATATTGCAACTTATTTTGTCCTATTGGACTGTCCTCTCTTGGAGCCCTATGCTTTTCTGAAGTAGAAACAGAGCTGGAGTGGATCTAGAAGTCAGAGTGAAATGCTAGGAAGAGTAAAAGGAGGGGAAACTGGGATTGAGATATACTGTATGAAAGAAGAATTTTTTCATTTTTTTTTTTTTAGAAAAATGGGAATACAACATCAAAAGCAAAGAAGCAGGGGGCAGGTCCATGGTTATCTGTCACATCTGTACCAGGTGCAGGACAGCTTGGGTCCTGGAACCCTGATTGGGGATCTGAGGGTATAAATAAAGAAGAGATACATAGGCACACAAACAAAAAAACTGGGGTTAGGTCATCAGTTAGAGTTCTAATGGATCCATACCAACTATGAAACAATCTGTGTCATGAATAAAATAGGTTTGGCCCTCATGGATTCATGTGTTTGAATGGCTCATAGGAAATGGCACTATTAGTGGCCTTATAGCCGTAGGTGTGGCCTTGTTTGAGGATGTGCTTCATTGTGTAGGTAGGCTTTGACTGCTCCTATGCTCAGGCTCTGCCCAAAGTGGTAGAGAGCCTTCTTTTGGTTTCCTGAAGAACACAGGCTCATTCTGGCTGCCTTCAAGTCAAGATGTGGAACTCTTAGCTCGTTCTCCAGCACCATGTCTGCCTCCATGCAGCCCTGCTTCCTGCCATGATGATAATGGACTAAACCTCTGAAACTATAAGCCAGTCCCAATTAAATGTTTCCTTTTATAAGAGTTGCCTTGGTTATGGTGTCTCTTCACACCAATAAAACCCTAACTAAGACAATCTGGAAAGAAATGGGAATAAACAAAACAAAAGAAAAAAAGTACAAGACAGTCATTTTAAAACCAATCTATAACTACTTGCTTATTCTGCTTAAGGCTTTAAAATATCATATAAACATATAACAATAATAATGTGCTAAATTACACCACACATATAATTTAGGTTTAGCAATTTCTCTTCACAATATATTGGGAGAATAATTTACTACAAGGCTTCCAGGCTTTAGGAGAGCTATAGTAACCTGGGTAAAGATGCTCAGTTGAACTACTTGCTTATAAGTAAGGTAAACAGGTGACACTCAAGTAGAGGAAAGCACAACAGGGTGGAGACAGAAGTCCCAGATGTTAGTGCTTTTTGCAGTTACTTTCTGGTCCGACATAAAGAACCTTTTGGAAAAGCCAGAGTCAAAGCTCACATGAGAATAAGACTTAGATTTTAACAAGTAGTTTCTTTAAATTTTTTCTGCCTATAGTTGTAACTATTGGATTTTTACTATAATCTTCCCTAACTTTTAGATAAACTCCTACATTTTCATTGAAACAATGTTATTTTATTACTTTTTTCTAAATCTTGTGGAAACCACCGCTCTATAAAACCAATAAAGTAAAAAGAAGTACATACAATAATTGTGTGCATATTTTTAAAATGAAAATACTTTCATATTGTAATTCAATTTTTTTTTTAGCTAAAGGAATGTTCCAAACGGAAGAAGACAGATGAAGACTAAACTGGCATATGAAATCTACAAAGGGCAGGCACATGCATAGGAGTAGGTAGTCAAAACACATGAATTCTATTTCATAGTGGGGCATTTTTGTTTTGTGTGTGTGTGTGTGTGAGAGTATGTTGAATTTTGTTGATTTTTGATTTTGTTGTTTTGCTTTGGTTGCTTGCTTGATTTTGTTTTTCTCTCTCTTTTGGAGATAGATGAGAAAGAATATAGATTTGAATGGATAGGGAGTTGGGAAGGATAAATAAAAAAAATCATAAAAGATAAAAACAAAGATAACATGGATATAACTTCATTGGCACATTAAAGACTATTAAACATTCCTAAGATCAAAATCTTCAATGAACCACTGGAGCAGGGATTGTCCCTAACTTTGTAGCTTCCCTGTGGATCTTGCTCTCTTAATTTGGGTGCCTTATCTGGTCTCAGTGGGCAAGAATGTACCTAATTCTGCAGATGCTTGGTGTGCCAGGAAGTGTTGATATCTGGAAGGTGGGGTGAGGGCTTCCCCTTCTCAGAGGAAAACAGGTCGAGGGGGTAGAGGAGGGGCTATTTGAGGTGAAGATTGGGAGCTGAAGGGGTGTTGTAAGCTGGAAGTAAAGTGAATAAATTAATTAATGGAAAAAATGCAAAGAGAAAGACTACCAACCTAAATCATCATGACCAAATTATTCAAGTGAGCAATTAATTGAAAAAAAAAAGTTGAACTGCATTTAATGTTTCTGAAGCTAAGTGCTGGAGATTACATTTGTTCCAAAGTCTTTGTTTATTCATTCCTTTCCACTTCAGATTTCACTAGGCAGTTCCTCTGTGAATGTCCTGCAGCACTGTCAACAATCTTTCACAGATGACACTGCAACCTTGATGATGGGCAGGTTAGGATGGAGCAATGAACAATGTCCCAGTGCATTTGACCAGTTATCATTATCAGTGAGATGTGCCTCTCAAACATGTTCTTCCTATGCTATGTCTGGTCTGCCTCCTCACTGCCTGACCACTACTCCCATCTGTCTTTCACAACTGTATTTGTAAGCTATTTATATAAAGATTCATATAAAGGTCTTAACCTCCTTCCCCATTTGTATAAGGCCAGAAGGATAGAGAAAAGAGTTGCTTGGATAATACTCCCAGATTTCTTTCCCCTGATCATTAGGTCTTTGTTATGAAGGAGGCCTAAAATGTGCTTTAAAATAATTATTCTCCCATTCTTTTGGCTAGAGTGGGGAGCATTTTTTTCTCAGATCTTCATTATAAGAACTTAATAGGATTTTTCAAGTTAGAGTTCACAAAGGTATGGCCCCTAAAGACTACAGTCTTGTGTAAATTTTTTCTCTAGTCCACACCAACCTGCAAGAATCTGTCATAATTCACATTCAAATATCTCGCTGATTCACCGTCCCAGCATCATCATCCCACAAGCACATCCTTTTGTCTCTTTCTCCTTGGTCCTGTGTCTAAAGACTCTGATATAGTGGTTTTCCTTACTCATTCAGTTATCGGATGGGATCTAAGAAAAACACTTGTCTTTCATTGGGTACAGCTTTTTCTTTAAAGAAAGACAGTGATTCTTTACACATTGAAATTGAGACTAGAGTTTTATTGGACTTAAAATTTGAAAGATCAAAATGCATGTTGCTTCCCTTGCCCTTCTCTTCAGATGGGTTTGCATTCCAACTTTGATTACTACCTGAATAATGACAGGGGCTATTATATCTAGCTCTGCTAACAATGGCTAAATAAGGTTGCAGCCCTTTGCTAGAAAAAAAATCACTGAAATGAAAATAATTTTGCCCTCTTTCTCACATACAGGAAGAAATAAAGAAAATAATGTCCACTTTCATTGTCAAACTATTGTAGTTATGATTTACTGCATCTTAAAAATTCCAATTGAATAAACTGAATAATTGGCCTTTCTAAATTTGGAAAGGTTAATAATAATAATGAAAAGCCAGAGGCAAAATTGCCTGTCATTCAGTGGCATTGTTTATCACACCTATTGATACTTATGCTTACAGACAGTACTATAGAATTTATTTCAACCATAAAACAATGAATTAAATACTTTAAAAGAAACTTTTAAAAAGAAAATGAGACTTTTTTATCTATGTCTAGCGTCTGTCTCTCTCTCACTCCCCCACCTCTCTTTCTTTCTCTCTTTCTTTTTCATTCCCTCTCTCATGTTAGCAAAAATCTCTAGTCAAAAAAAACAAAACAAAACAAAACAAAACTGAGGGAAGCAGTTTGAAGGATATGAATGAATGATATAGTTGTGCTCTGATTCTTTTCTTGTTGTCATGAAAAGAGATCAACAAATCAACCTAAGGGCCAAAGGGTTTATTTTGACTCACAGTTTGAAATTATAGCTCATTGAAGTGGAGATGGTGTGATAGTGAATGGATTGAGTTTTGGTAAAAGGGCATGAAGCAATTGGTGGCACCATACCCATAACCAGGAAGTAAAGGAGATGAGTGCAGAAGCTAACTGTTACCTTTATAGCACTACACAGTGGCCTCTCTTGGGCCCTTCACTGGGAACCCACCCTGATGGGCATTTCCCGTGCTCTATCATCTTCTAAAACCTTGATCCAAGGCTCCAAGACCTCAGATCACTACATTTTGAATGACTGCAAAATTAGCACCACATGGGCAATGCTGCCATATTCTGCCACGAGCTTGAGATGTAGTCACCCTTCTATGTTTGTGGAGACCTCTGTGTATCTTGGTGGTTGATTCGGGAAAAGAGTTACTTAAATGGTTAGCTTTGAGATGGCAACTTCTTCACCTGGGCATTCATTAGACGCTCCTTTAGACTGAATTTGAAGTTTCGTGAAGTTAAACCTTTGATAGGGAATGGTTTAATCTTATGTTTTATCAAAAAAGAAAAGAAAACCAAGAATATGTTTGGTAGAGGCAGGGTATGGTGCAAGGGAAGGGGGTGCCTATGTGAACCCATGCTGAGGCATCCCTTCCCACTGAGGTAACAGTCACATAGGATAGGCATAGTATAGAACAGTTTATTTAGGGTATAGGGAGGGGAGTTGAGGGGGTAGTGACAGAGAAAGGGAGAAAGAAAAGAGATACAGAGAGATACAGAGAGAGAGAGAGAAAGAGAGAGAGAGAGAGAGAGAGAGAGAGAGAGAGAGAGAGAGAGAGAGAGAGAGAGAGAAGAGGCCTATGAAAACACATGAGATGGGGGATGGGAATGGGGAGAGAAGAGAAAGAGAGGGAAGATAGAAAAGAGGAAGAGAGAAAGTGAGCAAGAGAGTGAGGAGGGAGCAAGCAGTTCCTTTTATACTGAGGCAGGCATACATGGTTGTTCTCAGGTTAACTGTGGGGCAGATCCTAGAAGGAATGCTAACAGCCTTGGCCACATACAGACACACGGCTTCCTTTAACGGCTCTAACTTCTAATAATTGTAGTTCTCTTTGTGCTGACCCTGTCTGCAACTTTAAGTTCACTCAATCTCCTTATTAAACCAACATGCACATTTTCTTATCTTTCTGCTTTCTTTCTATGAAGATGTGACTAAAACCAATGAGATGTAGCTGTGCCATATGCAGATGCTATGGTAGTGGTAAATTTCCTTTTGAAACAACTTATCTTACTTCTTTGGGGTTCGCCTTTATTCTAACTATCAGTACAACAACAGAAAGGAGTCTGATGCATTGCCAGAATATAGTAGAAATGGCCTCTTGCCAAATTCTCTGTGTAATTTTATTTTCCTCTGAAACCCAATGTTCAGTTTTGACTTCCTGCCTTTCCACTGGCTTTCTGTTTGTCTAAAATTCCACCAAATTGGACTTTAAGCTCTTCTTACAATATTTGAGGTTTCTCTCACACATCACTCTAAACTCTTCAACATTCTACATGAAAAACAATTCCAATGTCCTACAAACAACAGAGTCAGCTTGGTCACAGCACTAGTCCTCTCTGCTTTCTCTACTCCTTGTTACCTATTTTCTGTAACAGTTATTTTTCTCATGGATGTGATTACATATGATCACACAAAAGCAACTTAAGGAAATCAGGGTTTATCGATCTATAGTTCAGGAAGCATCACAGAGGGAAAGGCATTGTTTTGAGAGTGTGTTCAAGCTGTGGCAGAAGGTGTGTGAAGTAGATGGTCATATTGTATCATATCCAGGAAATAGAGAGAACAGCTTCCTTCTTTCCTTTGTCCTTACAAGTCAGCTCATGGCTTTGTCTTCTCACCATTCTGAAAACATGCTCACAGACATATCTAGAGGTGTGTCTCCCAGGTGATTCTAAATCCACTGAAATAGATATTGAACACTAACACAAACATCTTCATGTCTTCGACTCATTTTCCTTCTTTGTTTCTTAGTTTTCATTGCAGTTCTAATCACCTATACTTATATTAGTATTATGCATAGTGACAATGTGGGTAAAATTTTGTATGAAATTTGTACTTAAAAACCTCAGGATTTTATATATTGTAGGCAAAAATCCAAACGAACACAGAACTGCAGAGGTAGAGACCTAAGTTCTCTGTATACTCTGTTCTTAGTACATTCCAGTCATTATATCTGCAGACTAAAAATTTGTTTACATCAAAGTCATATGTTGGGAGCTCACGTTAATGAATACTTACAGGAAAATGGCTCTTTAAGGAGGTAATAAAGTTCATTAATAGGATTGGCACCCTGTGAAACAGATTTCATAGGGTTCTCTCAATATGAAATTAAGTGGAATGAAACTTGAGTATGAAAAAGAAGGTAGGTTTTCCCACCAATTACTTTGCTGAAGTTTTGATAAAGCACTCCTCAGAGTACAAAACTACAAGAAATAAGTATTTCTTATCAACCACCAGAGCTATCTGATGTAGTTGTTACTATTAGTTTAATAATAGCATAATTGATGGGTTAAAACCTAAAATAGCATTGTGAAGTATGTGAGAAATTAAGTGTTAGCCATAAGAGAAAGGCTCTGAATGGCATGTGCATGAAAAACAACCAAAGCAACGTCATAAGGCCTTTGAACACTAAACTGTCATTTTGAATTACTATACATAGAAGGTAAAACAGTACTTGATAGGAGATCTTAATCTAGGGAGACATTCCCTAGGCATCCATTAGTGACTTGATCTAATATAAGGACAGCCTCAGTTAGGTACACATTGGATGAATTCTCTGTGGTTTTTCCTGTGGAGGACTGAGAAAGCTCAGTTTAGGCAAAGAGTAGATAAGTCAAGAGTGATTACACTAAGTATATTTCATATATTCAAATATTTCCCATATAACAGATCTGCAATTGGTCATTTATCACCTAATAGGATTTGTTCTCTGCTAAACAAACGGAATAGCAACAATCTCCAGGTCTTATAACAAGGCTCACAGTCTCTAGATACACTTTTAAATACAACATTTATTAAAAATTTGACATACCAATAATTAGAAATACAATAAATTCTAAAGAGAAAATATCATCAATAGATATCAGTCTAAAATGACCCAAATATATAATTATCAAAGGCTACAAATCATTTCTTATAGAGATGTTTTATGAAGTAAACATAAATACTCTTCACATAAATGCAAAACAGTATTTTAAGGCAGAAAAACAAAACAGTGTAAAAGAATTGAAATAAAGTATACAAGTGAAAATATAGTATCTGAAAAATTACAAATTCATTGTGAGTAGCTCTCAACAAAATAAGCATGATGGACATGAACTTGAAGATCATTCAACAGAAATTACTTATTCTTTTATTTTTCAGCCATTTATATATTTTGTGATATAAACCTGAATTGATTATTGCTTTTAAAATTTAAGGTCTTACATAAATATTAAATGTACTTTTTAATTGTTTATCTTAATGTAAGTCAGCATAGTTAAATAATGGCAAAATTGTGAATTGACATCATTTTAGCAAATGTTCTTCTACTTGTCATCACTTCTCTAAGGTATCCTTAAACTGGTTGAAATTATGGGGGCATGTTTTGGAGGTATTCATTAGTGAGTTGATCTAATACAAGGGTAGCCTCAGTAGGGTACCCTTTGATTGATTCTCCATGCTTCTCTCTGTCCTTGACTGAGAAAGCTCAGCCTATGTAGAGAGAATATAAGGCCATGAGTCAAGCATGATCATACTAAGCAAGTTTCAGATATTTAAATAATCCTCATATAACAGACCAATAAGGGTGCCATGATGTATTTTGATGTACATTGTCCTGATTTAGAGCATGATTGGTGTGGTGGTTTATGTGAACTGCTGTATAATGATCAATTACAGACTGAAAAGTGATATATGTTCATTGATCACAAAGAGCATCTGTTATTACAAGTGACATGTGAACTTACAAGATAATAGTATGTAGTTCATGTAGTCATAGTTAACCTAACAGGGTGCTTGAAAGTTACACTGTGTTGTTGGTGGCACTCACATTGTTTAACTTTGTGGCCAAAATGTGTGCATATCAGAACTGCATAAGTCAAAGACTGCCTAAAACACACAGACATCCATATGCCCATGCTCATGTGCATGCACGTGTGTGTGCATGTTTGTATCTGTGTGTGTGTGTGTGTGTGTGTGTGTGTGTGTGTGAGCACACATATACATACACACATGCACAAACACATCATCTCTGAACACACATATTGGCTCCTTCAGGAAAATGTATACAGAGAGTAACATTTGATGCTTTTTGATGGCACACATTTCTCATTGTATTTAATAAACTCGATATGGTTATACTATGTACCTTTTCCAGCCCTATGTAAAATGAGAATCTTTTTTTCCATGACAGCTTATTTTAGAATTGTTTATACTGTTTTTAGTAGGTTTCTTTTTTCACTTGAATGTGATTTTCTAAGTAGTATATCTTCTTTTGTGTCTTTTTCAGAAATAGTTCTTCCCCTGCCACATAAACACACATGTTCATGTTTCTGTGTGTGCTTTTTCGGAACTTGCTTTATAATTTAGAGCTTCGGTGACTACAGAATTGATTTATAGTTGGTTCAAGGTAGAAACATAACTTGAATTTTTCTAATATAATTAGCAGGTTGACCTTGCAAAAAACATTAAATGATTGTTTTTTCTTCAGTCTGAATAGTACTGGTTTTTACATAAATCTAACATATATGAGATATATGGGTAATTCTAAGATTTCTAGTCTGTCCTACTGACCTGGATGAATATTTATGAATCTTGTTCACAATATTAAGCTACTATAGTTTTATCAAGCTTCACCATAAGTTTGATGCAATGAATTTCATTTCTTTTTCTTGTCTACAATTCTTAGTTATTCTTAGTTTATTTTGTTATATTCACTTTAAAAACAATTATGTAAGAATTTTAATTGAAAATTTTGTATCACTTGGTTAATTACTTAGATTTTTGTTTATAAATATTGTTTAAATTACAATAAAGATATCACTTTATTGCTTGCAATAAAGATTTAGAATTTTTTCATACAAATTTTTCAAAATCTTTGTTTGATAATTTCTTTAGTATGCTGTAATTTTGATGTAAGCTGAAATGACTATAGTTTTAAAGATTGTTAAAAACCATATTGGTTAATTTCAATGCAGAGAAATGTTACCATTTCTTGAGAATTACCTAGTAATTTTACTGAGTTCTCTTCATATTCATATATTTGAAATTATCCTTAGCATTTTATGGAAAGTGCAATAATGTTCATTAATAATAATGATCTATTACCTTTTTATATTCTTTGTTTTTTATGTCTAACTGCATTGTATATGGTTTTTAACTTAATATTGCATAGAGATAATAATGGTGAATATCTATGACATTTTTCTATTTTTTAGGAATGTCGCTTAGATTTTAAAAACAGAATGCTGTCTTTATATCAATTTATGTTATAAGAATGAAGTGTTTTCTCCCTTTTTAATTTACAGAAGTAGTTGTGAAAGTAAATTAAACTTTGTCAAATTATCTTTGTTTGAAATATTCATATGACTTTTCTCCTTACTCTCTGGATTCTAAAGAGTTCTGAGCAGACCGGCCAGAGTGAGTTTCCCTGTGGTTGAGTCTCTACAATGATCTCCTTCACTTATTTCAGAGTAAAGGCTTAAATTTCATTTATGTCTCTGCTTTTTCCTTTTCTGGTAGGTTATTTGCTGTATTCGTGTGTGTGTGTGTGTGTGTGTGTGTGTGTGTGTGTGTGTGTGTGTG
>NW_021604707.1:2935048-2950266 GCF_004785775.1 Grammomys surdaster
GTGTGTGTGTGTGTGTGTGTGTGTGTGTGTGTGTGTGTGTGTGTGTGTTTGCTTTACTCTGCTTTCAAACACAGATTCCATAGAGGAATAATTGTGTGGCATCATGGGATCCAATTAAGCAATTCAGAATAACTCTCCTTGTTCATACTCTTGTATTAAACTTTGAACTAGTGGATTCCAAATGAACTGAGCCATCAAGTAGAAATCCCAGACATTCAGAGTTATCAATATATAAACACAAGCTCAGCTAACCCAACCTGGCAGGCTCCACTTGCATATCAACATCCTTCTTCCTCATGGATCCCCCATCCGTGTTCTTGTCCTCCTGAGCGTTAAGGAGACTCTAACACCCTAATAAAGCTACTGGAGTTTGTGCAGACATAGCTACTATCAGGTGAAAGCACTCCTGCTCTGCAAAGCTGACCTGGAACCAGAGGGAACAGACAGAAAAGATTCATGCAAACTATGTAGAATCTCTGGGCTCTTTCTAGGTACAGCATCTATGTGGTGGATAAACCAAGACAGGCAGTCATTGGAGATCAATGCTTAGAGCTGCTGACCAAGGTGGATCTAGATACCTACAGAGACTTCTGTCAAATGCAGTCAGTGATTAGAGAAGCTGCCCAGTAGACTATTTTTCTGAGAGAACAAAGCCTTTGTTATTGTTATTATTATTATTATTATTATTATTATTATTATTGGTTATCTTATTTATTTACATTCCAAATGTTATCCACATTCCCAGTTTCCCATCCACAAACCTCCATACCCCCCCGCCTCCCTCTGCTTCTATGAGGGTGCTCCTCCAACCACCCATCCACTCCTGCTTCATTGCCCTAGCATTCACCTATGTTGGGTCATTGAGCCTCCACAGGCCAAGAGGCTCCCCTCCCATTGGTGCCAATTAAGGCAATCTTCTGCTAAATATGCAGCTGGAGCCATGGTCCCTCCATATATACTTTTTGGTTGGTGGTTTAGTCCCTGGGAGCTCTGGGGACGAGGAGGGTCTGGTTGGTTGATATCATTGTTCTTCCTATGGGTTTGCAAACCCCCTCACAGTCCAGTGGTTAGCTTTATGCATCCACATCTGTATTGATCAGAATCTTGCAGGGGAGCAGCTATAGTGTGCTCCTGTCAGCAAGAACTTCTTCACATCAGCAATGGTGTCTGGATTCGGTGTCTGCGGGTGGGGTAGATCTCTAGGTGGGGCAGTATCTGGATGACCTTTCCATCAGTCTCTGCTTGCTATACTCTTTGTCCCTGTCCTCCTTTAGACAGGAGCAATTCTGGATTAATATTTTGAGATGGATAGGTGGCCTCATCCCTCAACTTGGGAGTGTGCCTATTCACTGGATATGGTAAATACAAGTTCTATCTCCCCTTTGTTGGGTATTTTGGCTAATGACATCCTTGTTGAGTCCTGGGAGCCTCTTGGGTCCTTGGAATCTGGAACATTCTAGTGGCTACACCTTGTTCCCCATTACCCACTGCTACACATCTCCTTTCAAATTTTTGACCCTCTGTACTTCTCTATCTCCTTCTGCATCTGATACTGCCCCTTTCTTTCCTCCACCTCCTTCTTTTCTCCCAGATTCTTCTCTCCTTCTTCCACCTAGATAATAATTTTGTTACCCGTTCTGAGTAGGACTGAAGCCTCCACACTTCAGTCTTCCTTCTTCTTGAGCTTCATGTGGTTTGTGGGTTGCATGTTAGGTTTTCTGAGCTTTTGGGCTAATATTCACTTATCAGTGAGTACATACCATGTGTGTTCTTTTGTGACTGAGTTATCTCACTCAGGATGATATTTTCTAGTTCCATCATTTGCCTGAGAACTTCATGAAGTCATTATTTTTAATAGCTTGGCAGAACTCCATTGTGTAAATGTACTACATGTTTTGTATGCATTCCTCTGTCAAGGGACATCTGGGTTGTTTCCAGCTTTTGATTATTACAAATAAAGCTGTTATGAACATAGTGGAGCATGTATCATTGTTATATTTGGAGCATCTTTTGGGTACATGCTCAGGAGTGGTTTGATGGTCCTCAGGTAGAACTATCTCCAATTTTCTTAGGAACTGCCAGACTGATTTCCAGAGTGGTTGTACCAGCTTGCAAATCCACCAGCAATGGAGGAGTGTTCCTCTTTCTCCACATCCTCACCAGCATCTGCTTTCACCTGAGTTTTCTGTAATGTGAAAGACACTGTCCATAGGACAAAATGACAACCCACAGATTGGGAAAAGATCTTTACCAACCCTACAACCAATAGAAAGCTAAAATCCAATATATACAAAGAACTCACAAAGAACTCCAAAGAACCAAATAAAATTGGGGTACAGAGTTAACCAAGTAAATCTCACCTGAGGAATCTCGAATGGCCGAGAAACACTTAAAGAAATGTTCAACATCCTTAGTCATCATGGAAATGCAAATCAAAATGACCCTGAGATTCTACCTCACAACAGTCAGAATGGTTAAGAACAAAGCTTAATTAATTGGGGCTGGCTTTCCTGTGGCCAGCAGAAAAACTTTTAACTCTTTTAACAACTTGGGGCTGACAAGAAAGAGAAAGAAAGAGAGAGGATTCTCATGTGCACACACACACACACACACACACACACACACACACACACACACTGAATGGATGGAACAAAAGGCAGAGTCCAAAATCTTCAAACACACAAATATACATGCATATATACATATACATACATACATACATACATACATACATACATTCATGCATACAGACTTACAGAGGGACATATTCACACACAACATGGTTAAAGCAAAGCTCCTACAAGCATGATCTAACTATTCCACATATACATACATACATACATACATACATACATACATACAATTGGTGGATAGAAGGAACAATGTTCCATCCCCCTTTCATACAAGCTTTCCACATACACACATTGTTGATGGATGGGAGATATATGCTTGGCCTAGGGAGTGGCACTCTTAAGAGGTATGGGCTTGTTGGAGTTGGTATGTCACTGGGGGTGTGGGCTAAAGACCCTCACCCTAGCTGCCTGGAAGGCAGTCTTTCACTAGCAGCCTTCAGATGAAGATGTAGAACTCCCAGTTCTGCCCGCACCATACCAGCCTGGATGCTGCCATACTCTTGACTTGATGATCACTGACTGAACCTCTGAACCTGTAAGCCAGCCCCAAGTAAATGTTGTCTATATAAGACTTGTCTTGGTCATGGTGTCTGTTCACAGCAATAAAACCCTGAGACACCATCCATTCGCACAAACTTTACACATACACATAGAGTTGATGGATGGGAGAGACAATGTTCCAGCCACACCATTCTCACATCCGTAGTTGACAGGTGAGCAAAACAAAGTTCCAGCCAACCCATTTTTTATTCTTTCTGCTATAGCTAATATATTCCAACAAAATCTTTCAAGCAGTATACAATTACAATGCAATTACATTGTAGTTCCTTCTAGTGAATGATTATGAAAAAAAAAACAATGTGTTTTTCCATACCTTTATAAGAAATAACATTATATAGCACAGGTACAGAAAATAATTATTCTCAAAAACCCAAATACATTCATAGCCAAGTAACTTGTTGTAGCTTAACAAAGTGTTAGCAAGGATGATAATTTTCTCAGCCTGTTTCTTTTACTGGCAGGCAGTAGTTTGTAGTTGCAAAGAAAGAAATAATTATTTTATTATTCATCTTTAAAAGTAATCTTGTAAGAATCTTTTAAAAGACCACAAATATATACTTTTATATAAAAATCGGTCGTATCTACCTTAAATCCTCAAAATGTATATCTACTCATCAGCAGTTCTTAATAAATCATGTCAGGAAGCTGAGGGCAAAAATGGCTATAAGAAATCAATTATCACTAGTCCAGCCTCAGTGAGGGTCACATCAGCCATTGCTGCTATTGTTCTTGTTCCCTGATAATAAAGGTCCCTAGCTTTAATAAAAGTGTGCCTTTCTGACCTTCAGATTGTTCCCTAAGATTTTCCACATCAGAGCCAGTATTAAAAACATCTTAACGTAACTTCATAAACAATTTTAATTTTCTAAATGCTTTTTTAAGTGTGGCGGTCATTGTTGACACTCTCAATCTAAGTTCCTCTCTAGGGTGGTGATAGAGTCATAATCTGTTCCAGCAGCAATGCCTGAAAACGAACAAACAATACTGTGAATGCCAGAGATACTGCCCAGTGAGGGACTGGCAGCCTCCTTAAAGTTTTCGTATAATTCTTAGATTAAGAGGGATGTGAGGGCAGCAAGCAGAGCAGAACTCCATAGTAGCATAAAGTCCTCAGGTCACATAGTCCTCAGGGGGCCATGGCACACCAAGACCCACCCACGTGGCTGTGGTAACTCATGGTCTGCATTCCATCAGTTCTAAAGCCATTCATGGTTCCTGATGCATGGCCCTCAGCAGGGAATACTAAGAGCCTGCCAACGAACCACACATCCCTTTTGAAGGAACAAGGGAGGTGCAGTTGCTTACACCAGTCAAGTCAGTCGATAAAGAGCAAAAGGCAAGCAACACTTAACCCATCTCAGTTAAACTGTGGACCTCCAAACACCCAGTGCCATGTCTTTTTGTTGCCAATACACACCAAACACTCCTGGAAAATCACCAGTGACTGTTCTGAAGCAAGAGGCCTGACATGCTTCAAAGTGATTGTGCCAACCTCCCTGGCTCAGTGACCCATACCCTTCCAAGCATGATGGGAAGGACAAAGCATTCTTATTTAGAAACCTATTGTTTCTTTATTTTCTTCATTTTCTGCTAAGTTTCACATTCATGTAATTTGAAATATTCTTTTGTCCCTGCTTTCCCATAGAAATGGACACCACGTTGAGGACCACTAGTAAGTACTTGGTCAACACGCATTCAATGGAGAATGTGTAAAAATAAAACAAAACCCATTTCTTCCATAGCCGCCCACGTGGTGCTTCTTAGTCAGTTTCCTATAGAAGGGAATTGTGTCAAGAAAGATTAGTTATAAAATGATCTTGTCTCCTTATATGTTCTTGGACTTTTCCCAGGAAGGCAGAAACAAGCATCTATCCATCTTAGAGAGGGCACCAATGGCAGTTCAAAGTGACTCTACTCAAGTTGTCCTTAGTGAACCACTGAGTTTATTTGGGGTTACACAGAAGAGCAGAGGGAGGCAAAAGCAGCCATATTTCTGAAAAACCTACCCCTGAACGGATGATGATTTTCAGAGGCTCCACCCTGGAGCAGCACCCTGCCCAACTTGCAGGCAACTCCACCAGAGACACCAGAGACCATCTCTTCCCCAGCCGCAATTACATACAAGTTTTATCACCTTGGGGAGGATTCTTGTAAATCTGGGAACTTTATGAGCTTCCAGAGTCTTGTGAGTTTCATTAACATCTGGAGTCTTATAATCCTGCATCTTCTCTCCAAAAGGGAATGTTTCAATTCGGAGGAAATGACTGTACAACAACATGCTAACGGCTCTTCTGAGGAATGTGGTATTGAAGGTAGAGGGGTAGCTACTGGCACACTGAGATATGCATTACTGAAGTGAGATCAAAACACTACAGAAGTTGTAAAAGACAGGGTACTTGGCTTCTCTTTAACCCTCTCCATACACACACACACACACACACACACACACACACACACACACACACAGAAACACAGAGATTTTTCTTACCTATCCTTTATGGAACTAATTCAGAAATACTTCTAAATATAGAAATACTGACATTTTAATAATGTATGTGTATTCTGCGAAGTCCTTGTGAAAGAAGTATAGACTTGAATCTTTAGCAAAAAGGTAACTGTAACAGCCAACACATGTGAAAATCTTCACACATTCATACATTCAAAAAGAATTACCTACGATAAGCTGACATTATCCCAGGTATGCAGTTGGAACTAGGAGCATATGGACACAGTATTTTGTATTTACTCAAGTTGATACTATTATCGTTGCAATGACTCATAATTATAGACAATCCCCAATTTGCCATAATCCAGCACCGTGATGGTATTAAAAACAATATGTATTCAGCAGAAACTGCTTTGGGAATTTTGATCTTTGCCTGGAACTGTGATAAACAGTAAAATAATCTCTCCTGTTACTTGGCAGTAGTGGTGAATCACAGCTTCAGTCAGCCATGCAGTCATGAGGGGAACCAAAAGAACGTTTACCATGCTCTGTGATAAGCCATGTCTTCTGTAAGGTAAGTGCAGTAAATGTATTTTACACCCAACAGTATTTTCAGCTTATAATAGGTGTGCTGGGACATGACCTTTCCTAATTTAAGGGCCATCAGCACTTCTATTTTCCTCTGAATATCACAAAACAGGCAGATATAGATCTTCCCTAACTCAGATAAAAATGTTGTCGCAGAAGCTAAAACCTAAAGAAAAATCGCTAGTGTTTAGCCTGCAGTTCTGCTTGTTGGAGTCTGATTTTTCTCATTTTGTTTTTTTTAGGAAAGTGTGACATTTGTTTCATTTAGTTTTTGCAGCCTACTTATAAATTATCTATCACTATGGGTGCTGTGTAAGACAAGGCTATGCTGCTGAAAGAAATAAACTCTGCACAATATGAGCTGAGGTACACTAGAGGAAAGACACACTTATAACCCTCTTCCAGTGCATTAGCTTTCACTCACTGCTGAGATTTTTATTGCCAAAGTTTAATATTTAGCGTTTATCACTGTCCCAGTTAGAGCATATCTAATCCAGAGAGAGTAGAATTTAAAGCTTTTGTAAATTAATAATATTTTCATAAAGTATCTTATTACAATCTTCCCAGAAGGTACGCTTCTGTGTATAGAGCATGATAGAAAAATGAGAAGTCAGAGCAGTGCACCGTGGAGACCTTGTCAGTCCAAAAGCTGACCCAGGAATCATAGTAGAAAGGGAGAAAGGATACAGGAAGAAGGGAAGGAATCATGGATGTGCATGTGCGTTCACCAGAACTGTTCTCATACAAAATAAAGATGATTAACTATATGGAGATCCTACTTTTGTATTTACATTCATGAGCACAAGAACAGCAGGGTAAAAGTTATAATGAAATCAAGTGCATTTGTAATTACCATATTCTACTAATAAAATCAGAAGGTGCTGTATATTAAGCAGCAAATGAAAAAAATTCATTGTCCTTTAGTCCTCATAGTAAAATAACTACAGAGTGCCAGGTGAGAATTGATATATTTTTGGAGTGCTTTAAGGTTATAAGATATGTCTGAAAGGCAAGTATAAAAGTCTTCATTGCATTTCAAACAACTGAGACCTCAGAGGAGTGAGCTGGGCTAATTAGAAAGTCTATATTATTCTAAAATCACAATGCCAATCTGCTACTTTAGAAGAAAAAAAATAACTTTCAAGATAAGTGGAAACCAGCCTGTCTTCTTGATCTAAGTTATTGGTATGGGAAGCAGACTGATGTAGGTATGCAAGAATGACTGTAAATTCCTGCACACGTGGCTGTAAAGCCTCACTCTGCCATGTCCCAGCCTATGATCTCACCTCATCTCCTAACCTCAGCTAATGCATTTGTTTGCACTTTCTGTAAAATGAAGGAAATAACACTTACCTTGGCAGGTTATTATGATGTCATGTGTGCAAAGGATATAACACAATATTGATACCATTTAGACCCAGAGTAAATGGCCAGCTTTTATCATTAGGGCTGTAATTCAAATAGACGATGACTTCAGTCTCTGACAACCTGATGTGCCACTCACACTGACAAGGACTTTTCCTCCCATGTATCAGTATTTGGATAGAAGCATAATGGTTTTTAATAAGCTCTCAGGCAGTGGGTTACCATCTCTAAGTTTTGGCATGCCTCAGATCCATGCACTTGGGTTAATATTTGGTATTGACGGTTTAAGGCCTGTAGAAAGATCATAGAAGCTTGGCTTTGCAGGGGAGTGCCAGACAAAATGAAGCAACTCGCTATCCTGCTTAGACTCCAGACAGGGCCTAGTAGCTGCTTCTGTCCTGGAAGTTACAGTTTACCATTGTGTCAATTTGATTGGAACCAGGGGGCACATTTTAGGGCTAACTTAATATAAGAAAATTATACATTGATATTTGTGTGAAGCTACTTTGCTGGTGTTTGTGAGGTATTAGTGTGGGTGTGATTGCAGAAACAGGAGAGTTCAAGTCTTTCACAGAGAGACCTGTTCTCCCCATGACACCCATCTGTCCTGTGTGCTCAGTTAGCTGAAGAGAATGACATTTGAACAAAAAGAAGATGGTCCGTCAAGAGAAATGTTTCATGCAGACCTGAATGAGAGCAGGGCTTCCAAATGACCCTGCTATTTCGCAAAGAATCACCACAGTCCTGTGAATCAAAAACTACTGTCATCACAATGCAGGACAGTAAACGGTGCTATGACAACACATTCTTACACTGGGAACTTATTAAGTGGATATATCTGTGAAGCATCAATTCCACTTGGACTGGCCAGATGGTTCTGGACTCAGCTGAGTTCATCCTTCTGTTTGGGTGAGCTGATGTGGTGAGGAAGACTAAGGCAAGCTGCCTTCAGAGGATGGATATTGCCCAGTGATGTCAAAGGATAAGAAATGGAGTGACTTTGCCATCAAGCCATGCCTATGTCACACTCCCTATGCCCATAAGCATGGTACATTGCCAAATTCACAACCATCAGTCATGAGAGGATACTGGAAGTTGAATGGTAAGGACAGTGGGTGTGGAAAGGTGAATAATCCAGATAATTAAAGAAAACCATTATTCAGAATCTTTCTTTGTGACACCACCATTTCGTTCACGACTCTCCAGTCCAGTCTCCACATTTCATGGTGACTTTCTTCATGCTGTTGGCTGATGGTTTCTGTTTCTTCTTGAATCACTTTTCTGATTAAAATATAAGCATATTGTAAAAAATGTAGAAAACATGCTAAAATATCCTCTCACTCAGATCATTGTTACCTTTCTAACACAAATCCTTTCAGATGGTTTGGCGTTCTGGTTTATTAAACTTAACATGTGCTTTCTGTGAAATGTGAAAAATACAGAACACTGCTATTAAGAAAATTACAATTATCTAGAATTCCAACTTCACAGAGTAATCTCTGTGAGCATTTTATCACATTTCCATCTGGTATTTTCCACTCTCTGTGTGTACATATTTGCATATAGATTTGCATATATTATACTCCATGCACAGACTTATATCCTGTTTCCGCCTCAACTTTATACCAATAGCATTTTATCCTGTACAATTTTTCCAAAATATTGATCTTAGTGAATATATGTATGTGGGTAGATCCTAAGTTCTCTATTCTTCAATTATTATATAAGATGGAGAAATCTATTAGTTTCACCATCAAGTCTGAAGTTCTTACATTGTCCTGGAGCCTGTTCCTCTTCTCATGTGCCATGTTTAGTGAGGTCACAACTGGTATTTTATGCACATCTTTTATTCATTTATCTAATCATTTGTAACCTAATTTCCTATGAGCAGTAATATTAGGTTAAAGGATATGAATGTTTTTACTGTTGTGAGGCAAGCAGTTCAAATGCATTTCTAAAGAGTCCTGTCAATTTATTTACATAACAGTGAGAAGGTCCTTTATTTCACTTGATCTTTGTAGGCATTGAAGACTGAATTTCAAAAGTAACTTCTTGCTTTGATTGCGTATTTTCCTTTAATAATTGAATGCATTTTCACATATTTCTATCACTTATTTTCTCATATTAACTGTTTCAATGATTGTATTGATTGACATAAGTGTTTCATGTATTAAGGGCATTAAGCCATTTCTGCCACATGTGATATAGATGTTTTCTCTGTTTATTAGTTGTTGTTTATGGTTTTGACAAGAATTTTTAAATTGTGTCTAGTGGAGTTCATTGATTTCTTTCTTTGTGATGTCTCCCATTAATTTTGAACATGGCCAGTTTGCCTTATTAAGGATGGGACAGTTATTCATTTATATTTATTTTCAGTTTATTTGTTTTTTTAATGGGAATCTGTAAGTCATCAAGGTTTTATTTTGATGTTTAGTTGTACATGAGGATCTAAATTGATTTAGTTTTCCTCATAAACCAATCCTATATTCCCAGCACCATTTACTGAATAATTGACTCGTCACCATTGATTTATGCAGCTTCTTCTGTCACAGGTTCACATTGGACATTCTGAATGAGTCACACACTGCATGAGGATTTCAGGTAACAGTGGAGCTTATCACACAGCAATTGCACAGGCTTCAGTTTTATAGAAATGAAAAATTATAAAGAAAGAAGTAACCATGATCTTCTTAATAAAGACTCTGTACGGAAATCCTAACTATGAACCCTATTGGCCCAAAGAAACCCATCAACCATTTATGGAACTCAGTTTTTCTACCTGCAGTGTCACGCTAATAATATTCCTTTTAAGTGGTGCTTCGTGAAGCTGTATGATACGGAACAATACAAGAACACTGTATATGGTAAAATGCATTACCAATGTTAGTTTTTTTTTTGCTATTAGAATGGACACGACGTTGGCTCTGACCTTGTTATAAAATCTTATAAAATATGGCTAGTTTCGAGTTCATATAAATACAAATTGAACAAAGACAGGAATAGCCTGCCAGACTTTTGCTCTATTGTGCTTTAAAGAGATATCCTGTATCATCTTCAAGACTCTTTCCCATTTTTGTTCTATGTAACTCAAAATCAATGCTGTAAACATTAAGCAGGACGAAGGTTAATTAATGACTTTGTGTCTAAATGCTATTCAGAGTGGAAGAGAAGTAGAACAATTAGTGAGAATTCTATAGCAAATGACCTAAATAGGAGGTTGGAAAGACCATCTTCACAAAAAGTGAGTCTGGAGACACTATCCTACCAGGAATAAAGTAAGAGGTTGACAAAGTGACCTTCCATTCAAACCTGTGAACTCCTTAGTAGTGAGATATGCAATGGTACACAATAAATGCCAACTCTCACCAAAACAATTCCCAAAGGCTTAAAACGCAGTCAAAGAGTTACTTATCACAGAGAAATGAAGTTTAGTTATATTTTCCTGTGATACTATAAATAAACGTATCTCCTGGGTGTAAGAATTTTTCTCTAAGTTGCAAACTGAAGATAACCCTCAGTGATGTACACACCAGAGGGAGCTATTGGTCCTACAGTTTCTGGGGGAGGGATTTCTGTGGCTAAAGCCAATGAGATGGATTGATCCATGTGCTCAAGGTTGAATTTGTTTAATGATCAACAAAACTCATATTCACCGGCTATATCAGGCTCATAGTAAAGATTCACTGTAGGAGTGCCAATTTGAATTAAATAAATGATTCCATGCTTCAACTCATTTAAATGATGGGTTATTCAGATTTCACTCTCTGGTGGCTTTTTATGCATGGCATTGTATAAAGATAAAGCAGACATGTTTTTACCCAAGTATCAAAAATTTGGTAAAAGAAATGATATGTATATCCATAAGTATAATGCAAGACGGGAAATTATAGATGTCATAAATGTGATTTAATGTAGACAGGATATCCATGAACACAGTGGAAGAAAAATATATGTACATTGGAAGAAAACATGGAAAATGGGGGAAATGAGAAAGAAAGAAGAAAGATGAGGGAAACAACAATAGAAGCATTTGTAATATAGCAAAGCATGACATACAAATCTAGATTACCAGGCAGCAATGGCACATGCTTTTAATCCAAGCACTTAGGAGGCAGAGGCAGGTGAATCTCTGAGTTCAAGGTCAGTCTGGGTATACAGAGAAACCCTGTCTTGAAAAACAAAACAAAACAGAAAAACCAAACTAAACCAACCAACCAAAAACAAAACAAAACAAACAAACAAACAAACAAACAAAAAACACCCAAAATTTAAAAAAAGAAGAAGAAAATTTAGATTAAAAAGAAAAATGAAAAAGTTAATTCTGTATGAGGCAGGATCTTAAATATTGAGTAAGAAAGGACAGCTGGGAATTCAAGCCTACACTGGAGAAATTCCAACCACAACAGGCACCATGAAGATTCTGGTTCATCTCTTGTAGACTACCTACTCTGAATATGCACATACACACATGCTCTAAATGGAGCAGAGATTGAAGGAAAGCCCGACCAGTCCAAGTGACCAGTCCAAGTTAGAAACTATCCCATTGGTTAACACTAACCCTTGCCATTATTACTCATGCCATGTTGTTTGTGCAGACAGGAACCTACTAGCATGGCTGTCCTATGAGAGGTTCTACCAGCAGCTTACTGACACAGATGCAGATACTTACAGCCAACCATTGGACTGAGGTCGGTAACCTCAATGGATGAGTTAGGGGAAGGATTGAAGGAGCTGCAGAGAATGGTAACCCCATAGAGAGACCAACAGTATTAACTAACCTGGACCCCTGAGAGCCCCCAGAGACTAAACCACCAACCAAAGGGCATACATAGGCTGGTCCAAGGCCCATAGCAGAGGAGTGGTTTGTCTGGCCTCAATGGGAGTGGATGTGCCTAATCCTATACAGACTTAATACCTCAGAGTTTGTGTGGAGGAGGAGGAGGTCAAGGATGGATAAGGGGTATGGGTGAGTGGAGAGTACTCTCTCACAAGCAAAGATGAGGTAGGAGATGGGGTGAAGCACTTGGAGGGAGTACCTGAAAGGGAGCAACATTTGGAATGTAAATAAGTAAAACCATTAAAAAATATGGGTCTCTTGCTGTATTTAGCCAAAAACTAAGATATTCTTTTGTGGAAACAAAATATGCATATAGTATGTACCTATTCCAAAGAGGAGAACGTAGATGAGACAATTGGCTACCATTCTTCACATGAGTGACCATTGATATGACAAATTATTTCTATGACTTTCAACCATCTGACAAATAACACAAAGGGAGTAAGGACTCATCCTTCCAGAACTATTACTCCAGTATATATGAAATCTGTGCTTATTGCCATGAAATCTCAAGTGAAGTTCCTTGTCACTGGTGGGAGGGCTTTCAATTCACAAGGACCACCCAGACAAGCAGTGATCAGGCCCTATTGCCCTGAAATAAAGAACTCCTATTGTGCTCATCCCAGCTAAATGCCTGCTACATGGGTGCTGGGTGATTGATATTAAGTCTGGCAACTTCCGTTTTTTATCACACGGTGAATGCTGTTTCCCTTGCTATGTGAGCTTCTTGTGCCTCCAAAGACAAGTATAACTGTAAGAAAAATAGAAAAATACGTAATTATGTGCCCTATTTCTTTCTTGTCTTCCTGTTTTTTTTTGTTTTGTTTTGTTTTTGGTTCAAATTGTGCTTTTAGTCTAATCATCAAATGACTTGTGGTAGTATCATAACATGATGTGTTAAAATCAAGTATTAATTAGCAGAAGAGTAATATTTCTGAAATGATTTCCTATGCTTGACCATGTATATCCAATTACAGGAGAATGCAACCATGACTTCTTTGATTTCTCCCAAGAGCGAATTTAGGAATTTCACAAATAGAGCGAGAGAGTATAAATTGAAAGTACAGTCTGAGCTAGGTATAGTTGCATACGCCTATAATCCCCACACCTGGAAGTCAGAAGCGGGAGGATTATTTGTTTGATTTTAGCGTGGAGTATGTAGTGAGACTCTTAGACAGCTGGACAAATAAGACATTCTTCACATTGAACAGCAGAGGCTGGATTTTGAACTCAGAGGTGTATGCTTCAATTTTCGACTCAAGCTTTGCCTTTTGTGTAATTTGGGGGCAAGTGAGTCGCTGCTGTGGTCCTGTTTGCTCATCTGCAGAAAACAAGGATAAACATCTTAAATGCCTGGAAAGTGAACCAGGTCCCCACAGGCTCAAGTGCTGAACTTTGGTGGGGCTGCCTTAAGAAGTACTGAAAATTTGAGGACTCAAGCCCTCGCCTCACAGGAGGAAGTAAGCTCCTGGGGACTGGCTATGAAGGGCTAAACTGATGGCCAGACCCTTCCTCTCATTCTACTGAAAGTCCACCATAAAGTGTGTAAATACTATCTTTTGTGTCCTTCACTGTAATGCTCTGTGTCACCACAGACTCAAAAGTGATCTGGTAGAGGATGATGGACTGAAGCCATGAGCCAAAATAAATAAATGCCCACCTTAAGTTGTTCTGTCTCATATATCAGTTATAACTGTAAAAAACTAACACAGAGCCCATATATCACACTATTGTGGTTATGTAACTACTGTGCATGAAAGTCATAATCTGTAAGGCACTGGGCACATGGCATAGATGACCACAATATGTTTTCCAGAATTTACTTTCCCTACTATCTAGTGCTAAGGGTTGGATGTCTGAAATCTAACCTGTACTAGTTTCCTATCATAACCTTATCTTTAAACCTCATTTTAATATATGGAAATTAGAAGGCTATTTACCATACAAAACTGCGATGGTTTCCCTAAAAACAGCAGCTTCTAGCTGATTTAAAATTGTACACTTTATGTTTTCCTTCTGCACAGTCTAGCCTCTGACACACTCTGCTAGTGTACACATGTCTTGATCTGCCCAAATTACTGGACAGTGGCTTATTTTGCCCTATTGGGACTATATGTTATATATAGTCTCTCTCTGCTGATCACCTGGGTAAGTGTTCTCAGAGGCCTAATCATCATTTCATTATAAAAATATCATCACAGGGCACCTAATATCATTAATATCATTAAATATCATTAACATGGATTAAGCATACCCCACAAGCCCAAGGTTTATAAATTATTACAGTAGCTAATACATTTCAAGCTAATATTCATTGGGAATCTTACTATGTATCAGGCAGTATAATCGATCTTGTTTCATTTATTATTAAGAACAACTCCAAAAATTAGGTATTGTTAGCTGCATGTGATAGATGGAAAGTGTGGAACGGAGTGAACTGGCGTGACTTCTTTGATATTCATAAAACTATGCATACATCTGCACCGCGGCCTCCCATCTGACTCCAAGCCTCAGCTATTTCTATCTTGCTGTGGTGCATAAGACAATTGCTTTATGGATTTACAGTGCTGGGATAAGTCTCATGTGCCACATACTGGCTGGTTACTCAACCTTCCATGTGTAGTTACTTCCGAGGGGCAGATACAGAGCCACTTGGGACAAAAAAGAATAGAAATAAAAATGGGCAGAGCTCAAATCATCCTTGGCTAAGAGCAGAGCAGAGAGGCAGAGAGAGAGAGAGAAAGAGAGAGAGAGAGAGAGAGAGAGAGAGAGAGAGAGAGAGAGAGAG
>NW_021604707.1:2950276-2972647 GCF_004785775.1 Grammomys surdaster
AGAGAGAGAGAGAGAGAGAGAGAGAGAGAGAGAGAGAGAGAGAGAGGCAGGCTCAGGACAAAGCAATCTTGAAAAGGAAATGGAGTTGAGGCTGACTGGTCTATATGCATATCACAGAGCCAACCAGAGCTTTCCAAGGCTGTGGCTAATGGACAGAGAGGTTTGTTATGTGGCTGAATACTTCAAAGCAATTGCTGGGCAGTGGTCAGGAAGTAACCAGCTGTGGTGTGAAGAGCTTACTTTCACTAGGATCTATTTAAGCTGATTAAGAGTCCTAATTGTGGCCAGATGCTCCCTTGATAAGTCAGTGAAACCCTTGTTGGTGGTAAGAACAGATACCTCTGTCTGGCAGGTGAGCCCACCCACCCACACATACAGTATTTTGACTGGATGGCCTGGGGTGTCATCACCTGCCTCAGGCAGGTGAAAAGAGAAGTCGCAGCAGCTAAACCACCATACATTATCTCTACCACCCACCCCTCGTTTAGTCCCCAGTGACTGCCTGAATCCTAAGGCCATTTGTGATAATCACAGAGCTCAGTTAAGAGGAAAAATGATCAGGAAAGTTGTAGCAGAACAATAAACCAGACGGTTCCAATCTGCAATAAATCACCATTATAAACCAAGTGACCTCAGTCAGGAAGGGCAATGGTAAAACTGAGCATTGGATAGCATTCTCGAAGCTCATCTTGGCTGTGAACCTGTGGTGGCAGCTGTAGGTTGCAACCTTGGAGTCATCAAGATAAATGCATTCTGGTAATTCTCTGGGGATAATGAGAGAAAAAGCGCTCAGATTATAAGCTTTGGGGAGTAGTAGCTGATTACCCTGAAAGCCTAGGTCAATCGGGACAATGGTACATAGCAAAGGGTTGTTTGTCCCTCTCATCTTGCAGGAAAGACTCCTATCAGATTAGTATGGCAAGCTTGTTACAGTGAATGACATGCCTAGATTTTCCTCCCACACAGTGTTCCATGTATTTCTTCTAATTAAAATTAGCCTTTAATTGAAGGCTGTGCATTCCAAATTTTTATAGAAATAAAGTGGCCTTTTATATGTGGCAAACAGAACTGAAAAATGTATAGATTTCTTATCAAATTAATGAAATTTAAGTATAACATTATGCTAACATTCAACTGACTAGGGTGTGTTTATTCCTGAAGTGAGGCAACAGTGAATGTCTTGATAAGAAGCAGACAAACAGGCAGATACACACATACATACATATACACATACACACACACACAGAGAGAGAGAGAGAGAGAGAGAGAGAGAGAGAGAGAGAATGTATAAGGGGAGAAGAGGAAGAGGGACAGAAAGAGGAGGAGGAGGAGAAAGAAGAGTAGGAAGAAGGGGAAGAGGAGGAGGGAAGAGGAGAAGTTCTGTTTCAATTCTTGCAAAATCAATGTCACATATTTGACCTATTCCAAAAAGAAACTTAGTAGAGAAATAAATCATAATTTGGTCTCACGTAGCCTTGTCCCTTACCATATGTTCTCCATATGTTGAGAGTTTGAGGGGCTAAGAGGTGGTACTTGGTGAGATGAACTAACTAAATTTTCTCTACAGTTTTTTTCTTCTGAAACAACATTATAATTAAACAGCAGGACAAATCAGTCTTAGACTACAACTGGAAATACAATACCAGGTTATTGAAAGGGTAATTTTTGGGTTACATAATTACATTCTCACCACAGCGGTGCTCCCACTGTCCAACCTGACATCAAGGCATTGCATGAGTTTGGTATGGGCCCTTAAGGTTGGGTTCTAGAAAAGTTGCTTAGGAAATGTGGGCCATGCAGTATCCCTGACTTGGGTCTTCATTTAGAAATTGATAGTAGGGTCCTTTCAGTACCATAGTTAAGAACTGATGGGGAATCACAAGAAGAACGTATTGAATGGCATTCACCCAATGGTAAACTTAATGACTTTAATTCCTTTATCCTGTATCTAGTCACTTTCTACCTAAGAGACTGTTTTTGATTATTTGGACCAAGCATTAAAAAAAATCACAGAAATTGTTCCATCCTGGGGCTGGAGGGATACTTGGAAGGTATCTATAGAACCAATTTCCTATAATGTAAGAAAGGAAGCACAGAATAAGAAATAACAAAGACACATCGAGTCACAGCATAGTCCATGAACCTGAAATGATGATTCTTGGATGCTTTTTGAGAAGCTACTAGTAGTCTCATCACTCTGACAGCATCTCTGTATAAATAATCAGAAGAGTTAAACATACCAGACACCAGGAAATGAGAAGAGCTTTCTCTTTGTATTTCTCCCTATCAACGTGTTAGTTAGGACATTTGAATTTAATCTCCTGCAGCTGAAGTCACTAAGGGAAAGGGTTTATTCTGAGATGTCCCTCCATGCGAGCAGCTTGGATCATGAACCTAGATGTTCACTTCTTGCAAGTCATATTCCAAACAAAACACCATGCTGAAAGAAGAACTCCAAAAAGGTGGGTGTTTTGTGTTCTTTGTTCCCCTTTAACTTATTGGGAGCCTGTGTATACATCTACACAAAAATGCAGAATACATGTCTGTTTGCTATGTTACTATGCAAGGCATCTGGGCTTGCATATTTCAACAAAAGACCTGAGATCCACAGACTATGTAAAGATCCTTTCTGTCAAGGTCGAGACAAAGACACAAGGCTGATGGAGGAAGAAATAAGGAGAATCCTGCCCCAGGAAATTTTAACAGAGCAGGCCACAACCCACACTGAACCTGCAGTCCCCATTGCAGTGTGATTAACACACCTTCTTTTCTCAGACCATTTTTTGTGTGAAAATCTATGAAACCACTTAACAAACCACCTTCACCATGCATTCATGAGGAAAAGAACAGAATTCTTCAGACCACATTATCCTTCATGTCTTCCTTTCTCCCACACTTGAAGGGTCTCCAATTTCTTAAATGGCTTTTAGTAATTTGTGTGGTTTTCATCCCAGCCTCTCCAGAGATGTCTTGTCAGACAACAGTACTTGGCAACTCTGTTGTCTTCTTCCCTCACCGGGTTACATTATTTTTTATTTCTTACCTCCACTTCTTTCTAAATGGTGTCATTGGAGACTGACAGAAGCCTGAAATGATTTGTTGGGATTCCTCAGGCAGTAAATGCCTCTTCAGACTACAGCAGAGTAATATCTGAGTTATGGCTTTCCAAAATGGAATTTTTTTTCTTAATGTTTGAAATATAATCTTAAGAGAAGGAAAATGCAAACAATATGTAAATTAAAATTCGTAAGAACGTGTTGTCATGAGGATAGACCCTGTGAAATTATAAGTAGAGGCCTCAAAATGTTTTTAAGGGGCTGGAATTAGGTAAGCTTGATTGTTTTCTGTTTTTTGTTTTTTCATGCTGTTACTTTTAACAGTATCTTCTTTTTTTTTGAGTTCAAATATTTTCTAAGCTTGTCAGTCCCTAGGTTAAAGTAAATTCAACCAATGAGTGTAAATGGAACTGGGGTTTAGTCTTATTGCTCAATGGGCTTATTCTGAATTATAAGCATAATACAGCTCTTTTTTCCCCATTATTAAGCAAAATTCTATTAAAGATCAGTAAATGAAGAGGATCTGGGAAAAGTAAATATCAAATTGCTTAAGTCCCAAGGGAATCTGAAAATCACTATTGACAATTCAAAATGATATCTTTTCAAGGCTTGGTACATTGTTGAAAGCTGCATTAATTACCTCTGTCTTTGATGTTGACTTACACGGATAATTACCAAGTGAAGTTATACTAAACAGAGAAAAGGGTAAAGATTAGATCATGGGGTAACTTCGGAGACCCAACACTCTGATTTTATTTAGAAAGTAAAACACAAATCACAACTGAAGCTACGTGGCTCTTACTTTTCATGCTTTCCCTCAGGATTAGCACTTCTTCCTATATTACCAGGTTTTACCTAGGCTCAGAATTTCTCTCCTTTAGCAGGAAGAAGACAAACCTGTCTTTCTCTTTACATTTTGTCCTCTTAGACTTGGGTGCTTTGTGTCTCAATTCTGATCTTTCCATAGCTGAAGAGAACTTAAAAGAGTTCAAAAGATCACCTTTAAAGCAGTTCTTCTGTATGATTGGTGAGCAGCTGAAGCAGCTACGTCACCACCATTGATGCGCTTTTCTCTTCAATTGAAATGTTTCCTTCCTAGACAATCAAAACTAAAGGTGTAGGTTCTGAGTAGTATGGTGTTCCAAGGGGGAGTAATACAGTCTAGTGTGGCTTCTTCATAGCCAAAAAGCATGTAGGTTTCTAGTGAGCAAAATTTCTACTCACACTTATTTCTTTATACACAACTCAGAAAGGTCAAGTGCACACCTGTCCACTATGGGTCTCTCAGCTTCTTCTGGTTCTTCTTAGGGACATAGTGTATTGATGGAGACTACATCCTTCCCTAAGCTTCAGGTGACAGATACTTCAGGAACTCTACCTTGATTTCAGTCTCTGACTCTTCTCTCTGCCTGTCCAGAAGCCCTTTTGGTCAAAAATGCCTGTCTTATCAGTAAAAACAGAGACCAATTCTATGTGATAGCAGATAGCAACTTGGAGTTTATTCTTATTTTCTAGCAATTACTTATTGAGATACAGAACAGACTTTAAGTGTATGGATCTCTTTATATAGATATATGATAAAGAATATATCAGCTCTGGGCATCTTTCCTGCTGTTGGGTCCTGAACACCTTCTCGTACATAACAAATGTCTCTGTAGCAGTGTAGGATTCTGACTGCTTCACATAATTGAAAACAAGCCCTGACCTGTATGACTCTCTGCATAGTACCTGCCTTCTCTCCTACTGCATGAGCTCCACATGACCAAGAATTGCTCACTCTCTAGCACTACTGTGCTGTATCATGTGGCCCAAGGAGTGGTGGATGTTCAATGAAGATACTTTATCCAGTCAGTGCAGTGTATGAAAGCACAGAGAAACAAACTTAAATGAGAACTTCCCTGGGCTTGTCTCAGTTGCCTCGGGAGAAATGACTGATCACTGCATGTTCAGAAGATTGCTATCATTTCCCTGCCTCCAACATGGTGCAGTTTCATTTCCTGCGTTACAGTACCTGAAACTTGACTCCGAAGTGTTCCCCAAAGTTACTCGGGCTTCAAGTTCTGTAGAGCTCAGAGTTTCCCCCAATGTGCCTGTAGTTCAGTTAATACACATCTCAAGACAAAAGAAAGCGAGTGTGTATACATTCCCTGTTTCGCACCATGACCATTGTTTTTGTGTGAATTCTGTAGACACAGCATTTTCTCTGTTAAAGATCAGAGGCAGAAATGGCAATCACATGGCTACATGATCCTCCTGTTGGGATGCATTGAGTAGACAGCAGAGACACTTACTGTTCCAGCAAAGTGGAGAGATGAATCAGAAACTTCAATAAGAGAAACCCCAGCTCTACCTTTCCCATATGCCTTTCAGGCTAGAAAGGATTTAAGTCCAAGAAAGGAACATATTTTGTACAGATATTTTTTTTCTCTTTGAAGGAATAATAACAACCGTTGATGCCTTGAGCAAGGACTCCAGAAGGTTCTGTGTCCTGTGTTAAGAAACTCTCTCCTGCTGCTGAGTCCAAGTCAAGGCTAGCAGTTCTGACAGTGCAGAGCCTATCACTTTTTCCTTGTAAGAAAGGTATGTGGTTAAAGAGATGCAAGTGAACTTTACAATGAGAAAAAAAAAAACTTGCTCTTAGTAAACCTCTGTATCATGATAAGCCTCAACATTCAATTCGAAACCACTAATAACACAAAGTTCACTTCAAGTCTTGCTTTCTCCTGCCTTAAAGGCTGCAGGGTCGTTTTCATCTGCATGGATTGATTCTTCCTCCTCAATCCTGTAAGACTGAGATAGAAATTTCTCAGCTCTGTTTTGTCTATTATAAAATTGCAATGAAAAGATATGAGGTCAAGTGTAGACTCCTTATTCCTTCCTTATGCCTGACATCCAAGCATTCAAGTTTTAAATTTATTAAGAACTAGTACTGAAAGAGATTTGGAGGTCATGTTGGTAATAAGCCAAACAGAAGGCAATAATGCAGCACTGTCTGCTTGCTTCAACCTCTCCAGACTTCAGAGTCAGGGAGCTGGAGCCAGAGAAAGGCCCTAACTTAGCTCTCAACAAGTCAAATTTCAGGGGCAGATGGTTTGGATTCATCCAGGGACAAATGAAACAATTAACATCTGAATAGGAAATATATCTACATGGCTGGAAAGCAAAATGAACCAGAAGTATGTATTTCTTGGTCATCACTAGGAATTATTCTAAACTTTGCCTAGAAATCATTAACACTGCACTGTTTTTCTGTTCAAAAAAGCATGAGCTCCAGGAGAGTCAACTGATAGCCTTTTGATAGTTTGATTCACAGCTCTGTCTGTGATGTCTAAGAAAGGGCCTGGATCACAGTGAGAAGTCAAAAACATGTATTACATGTACATATGAATAAATGAATGAGTTGTGCTCTAAAACTTACTTTACAACCATTTGTCACACTTGCATTTTTAAGATCAATTTTCCAATAGGCTTAAAATAATCCACCCCACTCCCCCTCCCCCTCCCTTTTAAAAACCTTCTTAGGCTTGCCTATGTAGTGTCCAGATAATAGTGAAAGGCTTGAAAATCAATGGAATTAATTCTCTTAATCATGCATTCTTTTCATAGGCTGTGTCTGGCACCTCTGCTTTCTTTGAAGAAGTCTAATATTTTCCAAGCCCTGTAGGGTACATCCATGCCAATCAACTCAGTCAATATTCATATGTAAACACTTTGCTTGGTACACATGCAAATGCAGATGCTGCGGGTAAACTGCATTAACAATTGTAGACCCTATTAATTCGTGCTTGCAAACCACTGTGGAGGCAAGTTTGATCATTTACATATCCAGGCGTGCCCATGGATCTGGCCACAGTGGATAGAGAATCTCGCCCTCTGCTATAGAGACTGATCCACACTTTGGGCGATTATACATGTTACTGAAAAGCAAGCATCCAAGGACAATCTACTCCTAGGTATCTCTGACTATAATACTTCTAGATTTTTCTTTATCAAAATATTTTAAAACACTTTCTAAACATAAAGGTTGTGTCATAAGGATAAATATACAGGGGTAGGAAAACTGACTAGCCATTTTCTTAATTTAGATATTTGTCCCCCTCCCCCGAATAAAATCCCTGAATTTGAGTGCCATAATACTTTTCTGCTAATTAGGCATGGTACTGAATGAGAGAAGACATTGGAGGTTTGTATCAAGGTTTCACCTGAATCCTATTATTATTTTTATATGAACGGGAGCCCTCTACAGTTAAGGCATCACACAGAGGGTAGAAAAGAACTTCTTTCAAGCCATTGCCATTGGAATCTCAGAGCAAAGTGCACAGGTAGGCAACTGCCAGGTCAAATGGGACCACACAAGACTCTCTTTTGAAGGAAGATATGAGAAACAGATGTAGGAAAGGAACTAGCAAGACAAAGTAATCAGCACCTGATACAGCTCTGCAGTGAACATTAATAAAGTGAACTGTCCCTTCCCTCATCGCCTCATTTCAAGAAGATATTAACGCTCCACCTACACAGGTCATCTACATACAAAAGTGATTAAGCTGTTGAAATCATTTTATTTTTAAAAAATGAATATTCAACCTTAGGAATTTATCATAAAACAGACCTTCATTGGCAAATTAGCAGAGAGAATTTAATAAATGTGAAAAGGTCTTTAGAAGACTCAGAGAGATAAATAAGTCTATTAAATCTAAAAGGTTTGGGATCTTCAGTTTTGTATGTTTTGACACCAGTGTACTCTGAATTGTAATTCTTCATAAGGTTAAGGGATGTTGTTTTGACTTTGACATCCAGAAAGACAAATAAAATTTGATACAAACTATCATAATGTGTCAGGAACATGAATTATATAATTACTACAGGCCTCCATGCAGTAGCTTATGCTTTGTTCTAACAATATGATGAATGCATGTAGCTGAGTTTTGTGTGTGTGTGTGTGTGTGTGTGTGTATATATATATATATATATATATATATATATAATGTTAATTAAAACCCATCTCCTGTTTTTCAAGAAATATTAATACGATGCCCCAAGCTCTAACCTTCCCATTTCAGCATTCAAATAAATCTCATATATAACCAGGCTCTTTTTTCTTAGGCCTCTGCTAATCATTTTCCATTTTGAACACAAAATTACCTCAAGCTGTTTAGCCATGGAAGTGTAATTGCTATTATTCTGATTGTTATTGATAACAAATAAGACTAATCATAACACTTCTCCTCTGTGTGCTTGTATACTGTGTTCCTAGAACAGTCTGCTGTCACTGAGCGCTCATACCTTGGGAAAGTCGGGTGACCTCTGGTCATTCACATGAAAGACAAAAAAAGTCAGACTAGCCTATCTCTAATGTCCCAGCCAGACTGGAAATTCTAAATGTCTGTGATATATGACTATCACTCGTTAGTTTAATTTAAAAGGCAAGGCCGACTTTTGATCTGTTTTCCTCTCTACGATTGTAATTATTATTGATCTTTCAGTAATACTCTGTCCAAAGCCTCTGGGAATATCATAAAAAGGAAACACAAGTACTATGAGAAAACAAAATGGACAGAAGTTTCTGTAATAATGAATATTTTATTCCATTCTCTGGTCAAAGCATTGCAATACATCACTCTCAGCCTCAGGGGAAGGAGGGTTATGCTCTACCCAATGACTGGGGGACACTGACCTCATGAGAGGGAGTCATATTTCTACATAATTCTACTTTTCACATTCCTTGTTTCCAAATAGGTAATGAACTCAGCTCCAGGCAAGGCCTAGAGCTTTAAAATACAGGACATACTGTGTTTTAAAAAACAAAAACAAACTAACAAACAAACAAAGAGTCTGTGATGTTCCCAAGCTGCCTGCCTTTGCTGCTATGACTAGCAACTCTGCCTTCATTTTTCCTGGCATTAGTATGCATCCACTGGCCATGAAGGAGGAAGAACTTGGCTGTGAGAGGTTTTGGCTCTTACTCCCTTAGAGCTACTCTCAGCTTGATTGGCACAGTGTTGGATAGCAACACCACCCACTTCTTTCTCTTTGTGGCCTCCTGTTTCTACCAACTCTCTCACTCAGTTCCCCACCCTGGGATATATAGAGGTAAAACTTGACTCCTTAGCCAGAAATTCTGAGCACAGACACAAACATTGCACTTAGGAGTTCTTGGCATTTTCCAAGCATCTCAAATTGTGCAGACTTAGCCATAGTCAGAGGTCCCTTTTTAACAAGGAAGGAACACATTCCGACTCTGCTCAGAATGGGATTATAAAGTGATTCTGCTTCTAATTGTTCTAAATGTTTATGCAAAGGCTCTGAGAGGAGATACAGCTGACAGTTTAACTGATAATTATAGAGTGATTAAGCCTGACATTTCCAGAGAACCGGGTGAAAAACCTACTCGACTCTACAAGGGTCAAAAGACCAGGTAGCTTTCTGAATTTCAACATTGAATTTTAACTTTTCTGGTTAGTAGAAAGAGAATTATTAGAAACTAGTCCCAATATTAAAAAAAGATTTTATGCTAATGGACTGTTAAACATTTAATGCTCTCTTAACAAATGGTTATTTCTCCATTAAGCATCATCACGACCTATGCATAGTTTATGAACATTCCTGTTGTCCTTGAAAGAAATCACAGACTGTATTGGCTAAAAATATCAACCACGTGAAAAACAGGGTGCAATTTGTAGCAGGAGTTCAGCTGACGTCATCTAACTCAGAAACTTGCTTCCAAGGATCAGCCCCAGGAAAAGGCTCCTATCACATGTCACCAAAACAGAACTAGTAGAAGGGACCAAGTTCTCTCCATTGAAGGTAGCAGTTTGAGAATGGTGATGTTACTTTAATAGTAAACTTCACGAAAAGGCTTTCTTTTGGTTTTTTTTTTTTTTTTTTTTTTTTTTTTTTTTTACTCTCTGTGAAACTTCATCCCTTTCTCCTTGTTTACACAACCCCAAGGACATACACCACACATCTCATTCCAACAGGAACCAGTCTGCCTGGTATTTCTCTCTCCTTAAAGACCCAAGCAGCCGGGCAGTGGTGGTGCACGCCTGTAATCCCAGCAATTGGGAGGCAGAGGCAAGTGGATTTCTGAGTTCGAGGCCAACCTGGTCTACAGAGTGAGTTCTAGGACAGCCAGGCTGAACAGAAAAACCCTGTCTCAAAAAAAAAAAAAAAAAAAAGCAAACCCAAAGACCCAAGCAGACCAAGCATATCAGAAAGCCATTTTGAATATTACTTAAGTAAGAACACTCCTATAGAGGTACAGAGATTGATGGCCACCACAGAAGAGAGTTTAGAGACCAGAGACACAGTCATGAGGTGTCCTTGTGATAGAGGTTGTATGAACATTCTAAGCCTCAGATCCAGCAGATTCCAATCAGTATTCTTTCTTTCTTTATCTTTGCTGTTGTTTGTTTGTTGTTCATTTTTGTTTTGGTTTTAGAGTCAGTATTTCTCTGTGTAGCCCTGGCTGTCCTAGAACTAGCTCTGTAGACATGGTTGGCCTTGAACTCAGAGATTTACCTGCCTCTGGCTTCCAAGTGCCGGGGATAAAGGGATGCAACATTATTACTTTGTTCCAGCTACTAAGGTTGCATTGCCCTTTCAAGCATTGTCTCTTTCAAGAAGCCTATGATGATCACTGCAACTAGTCTGCCCTGAATTATCTAAAGTTTGTGACACTTCCTGATCCTAGAATCCTCACTGAGAGGCTAAACCATCTTGAGATCATACTCCATCTTAAAAGATAAAACAATAGTCTGAGAATTTGACCTACAGCTGAACCCAAGCTACACCCAAATACCGGGAAGGACTCCATGGGACCCCATAGGTTGACTTTGGCCCATACTCCAGAGTTACTCACTAGCTACTTCATAGCAACAGTCAATCGAAGATTGGTCTGATTGTTTCAGATGTACATTTAGACCATTTGTGATTATTCATGGTCTTCCTTCCCAGTACCTACCTGTTAGCTTACAATATTCATTCTATTAGATGCTTGCCAAGATAGACACCCCCTCAGTTGAACAAGCTGAACAGGGCCTGCCTTGTTTCCTATAAAACTTTGTCCCAATGAAGGTTCAGGGCTGCTTCACCACACTGTCCTGTGGGTTTGTGGCAAATAAGTCCAAACTCAAGTTTATAATAAAGAGACCTTAATGTGAATACATCAGAAACAGTTCTTTGGTAGTCTTTTGGGGTTCACAAATGCTTCCTAGCACAATGCTTGAGCACTTACCTATGTTACATGTAAAAGGCTTTCATTTCAAACAATGGAGTGAAGTCATAGAGAGGAACATGATACAGACATAGACTCAGAGAAGGTAGGCTAATCACTGTGGTCTCAGAGCTTACTTAGTGATAGTGTCTAGATGTAATTTCCTATTATAAGCAATACCCTTTTAGAAAACTAAAGAGTCTCTCATACCCAGCATATAGTGGTGCTAAAATATCTACTGACCAAGTTCTTTTTCCTAGTTAATACTGACATCCTCGGCATCTGTTGAAGATGGGTTTCAGCACCCTCCCTTGAGATGGTGAAATGTCTGGGTGTTTAGTCCAAATATAAAAGGACATGATCAGTACATTCAACATACATACATACATACATACATACATACACACACATACATAAATGTACATGTATGTATATCCCCACACACCCTTAAAACTTGCCAGATTACTTGAATTGGTTCATACAATGGAAATGACATATAGAGTTATTCTACGTCATTGCCTTGGAATGATGAGAAGAAAAAGCTTGATTGAATCTGTAGAAGCAGATGCAATAGATAATCAGAGCTAACTTGACCCTTCAGATACAAACTATTGGCTAAAGGGTTAAATCGAAACTAATTTGACCTGCAAGGCAGGCCCTGTATGTGGTCAATATGTCATGAGACATCCTGCCTCAGATTTCAAATTTCAGTCAATAGTGAAAATTTTGCATCCTTGTTGTTGACAATTTATCTCAGGTTTTATCATCTTACATTAGTTCCCTTGGGCATAAGCCTACTTGTCGCGTCCACCCTCGACCAGCAAGGAAGACACAACGCACGAGCTCTTCTCCAAGCAATTTATTCAGGACCTTTGAACAATCTTCTAACTGAGGACCCCGGGAAAGCTCTCCCAGGCTTAAGTACTCTAGGACTAGCCAACCCCTGTCTGCCACGTGGCAACAGCAGATAGGTCCACACACACGGAGACAAGCCAGATCAACTGCCACTGCCATATAAGGAGTTGTTTACTCCTAAGAGTCCTCGCGGAAGGCAGAGACCAGTGCCATCTTAAAGGTGCAGCACTATGCGTCTCTCCACACCTACTTTCCAGTCTTTGTCAAGATAACTTTTATTCCAGACTTCACTAAGAGATCGTCCCTCTGTTATCTCTCCACCTCCAGAAAAAGATACTCCCTGATGCTTTCTAGTTATTCACAGACCATCCTTGTCATACAACAAATTGGGTAATGGGTGCACCAAACTTGGGGCCTATGATTATCAACTCTTAGCATTAATACTTATTCTCTAAGGGTTGTTATATAGAGATGTTTGGGTGACTTAAAATTCCCAGACCTGCTGTGTAGAGACAACTTTCAATAGAGGAGATAGTACTGAAATTATCCACTGTGAGTTAGAGATGAGACAAGATAGCCTGTCATGGTTTATCAATTCCTATAGTCAGAACTCCTTGATGTTACAAAACATACAATAGCTGTTTATCTTATTGTTACTGTCATTATTAGTGTGAGAATTTTAAATCTAGAATTTAAGTGATTAGATTTGAAGTGATAATTTGTGGCATTCCTATTGTATTCTCCAAAGTTAAGCAAGGCTAGAGCATGTCTTCTTGTAGTTAAGAGTTCCAGTATAGAGCAATTCATAAAAACCCTTCAGGGCAAATTTCTTTACATACGTTTTAACTGTGGGGTTGCTTGCTGAGTCCTGATTTGGCTTTGAAATCAAGATACGATTTGGGAATTTGGTGTACTATCTTATCCATCATTGTTCCTCTGCAGCAGTTAGGTGCCTCAACTTTTTTGTTATGAATACGAACTCTTCTGCAGAGCTACAATCTGTACCATTTCTGACTGGGGAATTATCTGGGCATAATATACACAGAACAAAGTTTTCTGGAATTTTCGGTCATATTATTTTTCACAAAGGTTCCAAACATTTTTCTTAACTTATCTTCTGAAAGAAATATGTACTTACAAGACAATTTGTGCCAGACACTGCATTCAGGACTTTATAATACATCGTGTGCACAATTGCATATTCTTCACAATCTTATACTGAGTACTGCATTCAGAAGTATACAGTAAGCAGAGGGTGTAGGCCTGCCTGTTTCTCATAATTCAAAGGAGTTCACTCACAGAAGTCAGTAAGATAAGAAGAGGCAGAAACCACCCATGACATTTTGTGCTGCCAGGTAACAGCACATTGACAAGACTATAGTAAGATGAACATAGAAAACTATGGAAAGCACAGTGCTGCCCACGTCCATTTGGCTTGTCATTATCTCATTCTGCATCCTGAAGCTTGGTGCATGTTGACCTGGACTCAAGGGTTTCTAACTTTCTTGTCACCCTTTTATATTTAGTTACCTTTCCTGTTTTTCCTTTTAAAAATATATAGACGGCTGATGTGTCTCTACTTGTCTGAGTATCAAATTTATATAGTTTGTGTCCTCTGAAGCCAGCTCCATGTTTCTTTAGCTTTGTTAATTTTCAGAGTAAAATTTTTCACAATATCAGCCATACATTTGGACATCTTAGCTGAGATGACTGCATCACCTATATCGCAGACACAAAGTGAAGATAATTTTCAGTATGGCATGTAAGCATAAGTTCAGCAGGCTGCTTTAATATGACCATGCTTTAATAATATGACCATAGCCACTGGATTAATGTGTGCCACACTGGCTATGAGTCGGGCTCTGTTTTGTTCAAAGCTACTCAGCATGCTCAGTTCTTTTGTCTTCGTTTCTTCCTTATTCCCCAAGGTACACAGTACCTGCACAAAGCTTTGCTCCCAGGCTTGCTTATTCCAATGGTCTCAAATCCCACCTGCAAGCAATCAGGAGTCAGCATTTAGATGAATATGCAGAACTTGCAGCACACTGAGCCTCCTGGGCAAGGGAACACCTGGATGGAATGGCAATGTTTTACTTGCCTCCCAGAACAGCCACATGCGCAGAGATCACCATGTCCTGTGGGTAGGGATGACTCCTGCCTTGCCAGTTCGAATGGACTAATGGAACATGGGACCAGGGAGGGAGTAAGATATCTCCATCATAAACTGAACCGTTTTGCTGTTTTGAATTGTTGCCAGTTTTTATAACAATTTCCATCTTAAGCTGGCTCAATACATATTTAATGAATTCTTCTATAAAACCTTTAACAGCCCTCAATTCATTTCAAGTGGCAAATGACTCAGCAGTTTGAAATGATGGGCTGGATGCTGCCTCTGTATTTATTACTTAAGAAGAAAAAGTGATTTTGTTATTTGTTTTGTTTTAATGATCTCTTCTACACAGTGATTTTTTTTCCCCTCGTGTTGACATTCATGCAATATAAAAAAAAGTTCAGTCGGCAGATCTTCTTTCTCCCAGGGATGTGGTTAAACAAGAAGGAAACTGTGAGTTTTCTATAACAGAGAGTTGTTGTGTATACAATTGTATACAACAATTTATGTTAGCTGGGTTTTGTGTCGTCGGAAGTCATCTAGCCTTAAAGACTTCTTTGCTGTGTATCTCTTCCAAAATATCCAGCAAGCCTGCTGATATTTCCTCTCCTGCTACAGATAATACAAAGGGAACTAGGTGAGAGTTCTGGTTTAAGATGCTTTCATACAGTGGCAGGACCGATGAGCAGACTCATCTGATCTGAGAAACGGCTGGTACGACATGCATCCTGTGATGATAGATAAAAGGCTAAACACCCAGGGAGCTTGAGAGCAAGAAGGCCCTCTTCTACTGCAGTGCCTAATATGGGCCCCACAGGGTTCCACGCTCCACATCCTTTCACATATGTATGTGTAAACATATGTATATGTAAACATACGTATGTGTAAACAGAGTAAGCCAGCCCCAAAGCTCTTTATCATCTTCCGAGCCTCATTTCTATTGTTTACTCTTTTCTCCAATTGGCTCCTGTCCACTAGTCAAGAATGTCTAGCTTGAGACCCTTTTACTTGCTATTCCTGCTAACTGGAACGTTTTCTTTTTCTTCAACCTCATGAGTATTTCATCAATTTTTTTATTGGCTTAGATTTTACCTCGTCAGTGACTTATTTGCAATAATCTTCTCTCATGGATTGGCAAGATGACTTAGCAGGTAAAGTTGTTTGTGGCAGAAGCCCAGAAATCAGAATTGTTGGAACCCAAATAAAAGCAGGAGGAGAGAAGTGATTCCAGAGAGTTGTCTGACATCCAAATGTGACCTGTGATATCTGTGCCTATATACATACATCATGTGCATATATATATATGTATATTACAATTTAAAATAAAAATGTTCTCAAATAAGCATTATAGAATGTGCCCACAGTTTCAGTACTCAGAAGCTTTGACAAGAGAATTTCAAGTTTGATGTCAAATATGGCAAAAGAGTAAGACTTTAAAATAAACAAAGGCACCCCAATATCCTCCCTCTCCTTGATCTCTGTTTTTATTTGTTTGTTGTTTTGTTTTCTTGTAAAGAGAGCTCACCACATTCTGCCTGATTATCAATATTTTATCCATTATTTGCTATTGTTTTTCGTGCCTACGCAAACAATACGTAACATCCACACGATCATTGTTTGCTGCATATGCATTGCTAGCTCAGCACAGATCCAAGCACAACTGACTTCTGGTTTGCATCATCTTGAGCCTGTAGGCCTCTATCTACCACACCAGCCTGTGCTATCACTCATCATACACTCCACCATTTACTATGTGACTGAATAAATGAATGGAATAGACATCTACATGTGCACGTGTTTTTGTGTCATGCAAATCACATGAGGCACCAAGGTTCTCAATAGATACGCCAGGGGAAAGAGAGAATCCCTAGTCCAACATGGAACTGGACTGTCAACCAATCATGCATCCCTACAACACAAAATGCTCTACAACTCATGTGGTGTTCCACTTTAAAAACCATAGTGACCTTTGCAGTCCATCCTCTTCAAGCTACCTGAGATCAGCTTAAATGACTTTCTCCTCCCAAATCTAGTGCTGTTATCACAGTTTGTTTGATAATGTTGTTTCCAAGGTAAATTTATTTGTGGGTTCCATTTGAAACATCTTCCAAATCCAATCACCCCTTACCAAATAAGTAAGTCAAACAGTACAGTTGGTGGTAGACACATGCTGTATTCAAAGCCCTCTGGAGTGGACTCACCTTCCAAGTGCAGGGGAATTGTGTGTACATCTTTTCTTATGGCTTCTTGGTGCCATTTCTTGTTTGGGGGGAAATGCCATTCCTTGTCTTCACAGGTCACAATAAAATGTTGATAAACTAAATGACATCATGTCTATCTCACATATGCATCTCCGAGTTTTATACATAGAGGAAAAATAGGGGCTTCAGTTGGAGGCAAATTTCAAAAGAGAAAAGAAAAATTGTACTTGGTATTCAATTTCTTGTCTTCCCCGTTACTATTTTTTTGCTTGATGAAACAATTAAAGGACAGTTCCAAAGATGACAGCAAGATATATTAAGTTATCTTTTAGAAAACCTGCTCTTAAGTGCTCTACATCTAAAAAGCCATGTTTTCAGTGATGTGGAATCACAAATCTGTTAGTTAAAGGATCAACCAACAGGGGGCACTTAGTGTCCAGCAAACTATACTCCACATGTGTCCTTGCCTTATGAGACAAGGTCCAATGACAAATTGGGCTTTGGCCTATCAGAAATGGGTCTCTTTCTGAGATTCTTTTCATTTGATGCTACCCAAAAGGCAGTTCTATTATGATATTTTAAACATTCTTTCTGAAACAACTTTTTACTTCTGCTGATCCTGGCATATCTGGAACCAACGCACTTTGCTCATTCAACAAAGGTAAAGTTTGTTTTCTAAGTCATTTACATCTGACTCGCTAGCATAAGAACTTCCAAATCACCATTGCCCCTTTACAAACCTTGCCAGATCCACCAAGTGTTTTAGTTAGTCTCAAGGATCACATAGAGAGAGGGCTGGATTCATGCCAGAGATGCAACAGATGCTTCTAGCCACAGAGTTCAGGGAAAGAACAAGGGCACAGTATTCTAACTAGGACCGACTGCAGGAATAATCTAAGACCTTGTTCAGAATCACACTTACAGAGCTTGTCTGCCTAATCAGGATGGAAGTCACATTTACTATTGCCTTGATTGTGGTTAAAATCAGGTAAAATTTTTTAAAAAATTGAACAGTACTGGGTACCTGTGTACGACTTTGCTTAATGTCAACTGCTTTCCTAGCTCCTCTGAAGCTGCTCAGTCAAATGGAGGCACAAACCTTTCCACTCACCACTAGGGTTTCTTATACAACATTTTGTGGCAGAAAGTGTCTCTTTCACACCATAGCCCACACCTTTATTCATACCATACCTTCTGCCTGCAGTACACCAGACCCTGTACACCAGGGTGCAAAAATTACTAAAGGTTTAGCCCCAACCTCTTTCCTTTGTGAATACATCCTTGCTTCCCTCCCCAAGGAAACTTCTTGGTTTCTCTTTCTGTACTTCAACTATAATTCACACAGACATCTAATATAAAGGCAGCCTTTTTAATTTTTTTCTTCTGTCCATCGTCTTTGTTAAATGAAGAATTTCCTAAGAAGAGGATGGTGCTTTTGAACTTTGGTTTTCTGAAGCTCACAGGAGTGGCTGACAGAATATCCATTTAAAAATCTTCATTGAATGAGATAATGGATACTTTTTTTTTTTTTTTTTAGGGACCTGCCATTTAGGAATAATCACTGAAATCCTTCCATTTCTTCAAAATTGATGAGTGGTGGGTGAATGTTCTAGATTAAAATAGGTGCTAACATGTCAGACTATGATGACAAGGCAATAACAGGTGCTATATTAGGCCTACTGAGAGGATGCAGGTCTTCTGAGAGTATGCAGGGCTAGAAGAGGATGCAGGGCTAGGGGAAGATGCAGGTCTTCTGAAAAGATGCTGGACTCCTACTTATTTTCAAGCTTAGAAAGTTTATTCCTTGGCCCTAGGAACAATTAAGAAGTTGGAGAGCTCTGCAAAACTCTAGTCCCTGTTAAGTCTCACGTCTCCTTATGCCACCTGAAAACGTAAAGAATCAACAGATGGCTGAGCTGTATATTTATAGACTAAACTGATAGTGGAAAAAGGATTAAAATTTTACAACTGGCACCTGAACTTAGAGGGGGAAAAACCCTCTCCTTGCACTCTTTGCTGCTTTGCAGATAACACCCTAAAGGCGAATGGAGGTGAGTCACCATCAGCACTGAAGAGAAGGTGTGGTGCTTAGTGTAGTCAGTGTGACATAAGCTACAGACATGGGTGAAATGGACCTCTCTGCTCAGGGAAAAATTATTTTAATTATATTATTGGTGGTGGGAAAATCCACACACTGTTGCCAAAACTACTCCCTCGACGGGGGATCTTGGATGGTTGAAAACTAGAGAAAATAAGCTGAGCGTAGCATTTATTGTTCTTACCTTCTGACTATAGATGATATAACCAACTGTTTCAAATTCCTGATATCTCAACTTCTCTACCATGATAGTGGAGCTAAAATAAATCCTTTCCTTCCTAAGTTGCATTTTTTGGGGGGGGGGAGTTTTTATCACAGCAACAAAATAAACTAAGACAGAAAGTGAATTCGTTTTCTCAAGTGCTAAAGTAAGCAATGTTCCACCTATGGGTTTAGTAATAATTATAGAACTCTGATCAGCTGTTGGTCATTGGTTAAGCAATTTGATCTGTGCTTAAGATAGCATGGACATTACTACCTGCTGACCACATAGTCATTTAGAGAAGCCTGCTGACTGTGTAGACCATAATAAGCAACATAATGACTTGTGTTGTCAAGTACTTTATCATTCAAAGGTGGTTATGGTTTATAATTTATGTGAGTATTTAAAAGTAGCACCTCTCAGACAATTTCTTTTTAACCACTGAAATTAAGAATGGGCCATTCTTGTTAATATTCTGGGAATGTATATTTTCCTAAATTCATCAAGCACTTCTATTAAGCCAAGATAGAAGCCCAATATTTCTATAGATGAGAAAAGACATTTCAGTGTGCAAGCAAGACATACATTTTCTCCTTTAGTGACTGAAGAACAACTGATCTGAAGTGGATAGTGACAGAAAATGCTACAGGCAATACACAGGAGGAAGAAATTCATGTGTTTCCAATGATTACCTTTAAAACACCAGTGCAGGCAGATGGAGAAGTTGTCCTAGGTTCTCATAAAATTTTTTGTCTTTGAGAAGTGGACAAAGTACAAAAAGCTCATCAATAGCCCTTTCACAACCCCCACCCCCCACTGAACTATGAGCTTCATAAAGATAACAGGTCTCCCATATATCCTTAATTTTCTCTCAAAGAAGCATCATTGAAATCAGTAGATTTTTCAATATTTTGCACTTGTTCCTGATAGGAAAGTAAAACAAGACACTGGGGAGCACACCATGTTGAATAGGAATATGTCACATTCAAGAAGCTGTAAGAAAGCCAAAACATGTTGGCTGAACAAACACCATTAAGAGTTGTCAGAGTGTGGGTGTTTTTCTTAGATTACCAGGCACTTAAAAGGCTACTTTCTGACTGGGAGCAATGAAAAAGGAAAGTTCATTACAACTCATTAAATATGAATATAATTCTAAAGCAATTTCCATTAGTTAAAGTGTAGATACTGCACATGTCTTAGAGAATTTTATTATAAATTCATGTTAATCCCATGAGTTATGGTAGATAGTCCCAATCGCTTTCCTAATAAAAAGTAGCAGGAATCTGCAAACCAGTACTTTTTTATTAAATGAAATATTTAAAAGATGTCATCTTGTTTCTCATGGTCATGTTCTGATTATGTCAAGTCAAATTAGTAAAGTATATAGATCAAAGTAAACAAAAGTGACAGATAAATGAAGCACATGGGGACAATCCTATGAAACCTATCTATGAATCTGTAGTAGGTGGCAACCTTACCATCTGGGGAGTCAAAAGGAGGAGGTGGTCTTCCAATGGTACCACGTTTTCCTCACATTCTTCTTTTCTATTCTATATATTTAATACTTTTATCCCAAGTCTACAAATTGCTATATAAAGACCAATGGGAGAATATGAGTCACACTGGAACCTTCCTTTACCTGTCTTTTCTTGCATTAATCAGTCAATTTGAAGCCCTGTATTTTCTTTATGTGGATTTTCTTCAGGGAATAGAGGAATACATCAGATACTATCTAATCACTAGTAATGAATGTCCTCAAGTTTTCATGTGTAGATTGCATTTTCCCAAGTTACCATTGCAGATTACTGTAGACGATTCGGAAGCTACTTACATGCTATACATTGTTCTAGGCATTCGAGATATCACAGAGAACAGCACAAAGTAAGCCTCTGATCTGGAGAACTTGGAACCCAGTGAAGATGGAAGGCAGACATTTAGGCAGTTACAGAAAACAGTGTAAATTCCTTGCTAAAGAAATGCAAGTGCTCTGGGAACATACTGAAGAAACCTGAACTATCTTATGGAGGTAAGGCAGGATTGCTGGAAAATGGGTATTGAGAACATGAAGCATGACAATAGGTTGCCAAGACAAAGCAACAAGACAGAGTATGTTTTCATCACCATTTGTAGCATAAGTGTGGCAGAGACAGGGACCATGAGACAGAAAAAGCAATCAACAAACATAAAATCATAAAATAAAATAAAATGCAATATGAAAAAGATTAAGGTAAAATATAACTATTCCACTAACAAGAAATTGGCCTGGTTGACTAAAAGTAGGATTTGGAGGTAATGGGAGGACAAATCTTTTAAACAAAGGTTAAATTACATATTTTCCCTGAAGCACTGGGGGCAGGTGATTATTGAAATATAAGAGAAATGTGAAAATGGATTAAAAGGGAAGCACCTTAGAGGCAAGAGGATTGGATTGTGGTGGTAAATATGAATATCGTGTAGGAAGGGCCTAAAGTTATTGTTGACTTAACGTCTACCAGGAACTGTTTTAATTATTATGTGCTGACTCCTTCAGTTTCAACCTAGTCAGTCTTAGCCCAGAATCCACACCCTTGGTAATCAGTAACCAATAACCATAGATTGAATTTGGTTTGAAATATGTCACTCAAAGTGTTATGTACTGGAGGCTTATATAAATACAGTGTCTTTGAAAATGTAGAAGAACCATGGAGGGCTGGCATCTACAGGAGGGTTAATGCTTGTCCTTTGTAGCTGACCAAATCTCACAGGACAGAAGTAATTTCATAGGAATAGCTTACTATAAAGTAGTCCTTCCTCATGTGCTTAGTCTCTTCTCATGCAGCTATTTTAAAAAATTTTGATTCCATGTCATTTTTTGAATTGTCCAAAGTCAGGGGGGTAAAAGAAAACTCACCAGAGTTTCTTTAGAAACCTTTAGACCATCCAGATGTAAGAATCAAGAACCAAATAAGCTTTACTTTCAAAATCTCAATCCCCTGGTATTTTGCTATTGCAACACAAGACAGACTAATATGCTTGCTACAGTTGGGATTTTGAATGTCTCCCATCGACCCATATTCTAGAGTTCACAGTCATCTTACTGGTTTGAGGAGATTATAGAATCCTTAAGCAATGTGGCCAAATGGAAGGCCTTTAGGTCATTACAGCATGCCTACAAATGGACTGTAGAAGTCTAGAATCCTTTTATTTCATGATCATGAGTAAAATCTTACTGACTAGTCCCTCTTGGGTTCAAACAATCATGGAATAAGACTTAAAATCTGTGAGCCAAAACCCTTTTCTTTATGGAAAATCATTATCATGTATTTGTTCTAGTTCCAAAAACCCTGATCATCGCTCTGATTATGGTTCTTGATACTGAGAAATATCAATGGAAACAAATGCTAAATCAAAAAGATAGGTTCTGGAGAGCAAGCTAGTTTTTGATCATAGCTAAATCTTTGTGGGTTTTGACTGAATAGAATATCTACCCAGATCTCAGCTCTCAAAATACGTACCCAAGCTAAACAAACCAAGATAAGAGAAAGGGTCAAAATAAAAGATCACTTCACTTCACAATAGAAATCAGAAATCACACACACACACACACACACAGAGAGAGAGAGAGAGAGAGAGAGAGAGAGAGAGAGAGAGAGAGAGA
>NW_021604707.1:2972657-2979421 GCF_004785775.1 Grammomys surdaster
GAGAGAGAGAGAGAGAGAGAGAGAGAGAGAGAGAGAGAGAGAGAGAGGAGAGAGAGAGAGAAAGAGAGAGAGAGAACACAAAAGAGGTAAGTAGGTAGTTAACACAAGTCTGATATCCAGGAACTAAGAATTCTCAGGGACTAAAGAAATAGAGCCAAGTAAGGAAGAGAACAGATGTGAAATAACAAATCAAGACAGACTTTACTATTGGAGAGACAGGTTTTTGCCTCAGGTCTGGCGCTTATTTTATAGTTCTTGTTGATTTCAAAATCGAAGTCATTGTGACTTCTGAGCCCTGCCCTGCTGAAACAAGGAGGGACAAACAAGGGATTATGTATTTGGGAACCTGTGGTACAAATGATGTTTTCCAGAAGACAGGAGTAGTACCTGATGGGAAGACCATCCTGAGTCAAACCTGAGGGGCACATCATAAATACTCGTTAACAAGAGCAGAAATTCAGTGGTGATTTATTGTATGAATAGATGAAGGAGCAAAGTGCCCATTAGTTACCCTGAGTTATCAGTGGTTAAAAGGAGAGCTTGGAGACTTATATGTCTAATTATCTTTCCTAATCATATAAGATAATGGACATCTTTTTTAGTGATAAAGTCATTATTAAACATAAGCCCCAACTACTTGATCACTTTATCAATACAACATTGTCACGGGAAAAAATGACTAGGACTTACTTACATAACTTAATTCGCTTTATTTTCAATTCAGAACTGGGGAACATTTCATTCTGCAAAATGAAGCAAGTGCTTTAATGAGCTGAGCAGAGGGTGGTTTCTAGGCAGAAAGCATCTGAGAAAGAAGAAACAAAGACAAAACATGTAGTCACTTCTGTCAGGAAGAGAGAAGAAAAATAATTTGTTAGGAGTAATCTTAAAAATAATATTTACTTTCTTAACTAGTACTTAAAAATGTAACTGTAAGTGCTAATAGGGTAATGTGAAGTTTGGATAGGTGCATACATTCATATATTATTTAAATCAGGTTTAAATGATCATTTCTTCATAATAAAATGTTCAAAATAACACTTCATCTGTACTACTAGCTAGCTTTTGAAGTACTGGAAGGTTCTTTGTACACTGCCATGGGAGAAAAGTAATAGGCAATCTTAACAAGCTGTGAACCTTGAGAATTACCATAATGACTAGTTAGCAAAGATATACTTATTTTTCCAATGGTAACTTGAATGTTATTAGAGTAACCATTCAATTTTGATTGGATTTAAAGATCACAAGTTGGAACTCATGCCTGGTACCATTAATTGGGTCAAAAAACTGTGAAAGGATAGTCATATGCCCTAGGGGATACTTACTACTATTATTTGGCTAAATGGACATAGTATTAAACTTTGTCCACAAGTTTAAAAAAAACTGCGTAAGATACAAACTCTACCTTTTGTCTTATACCGTCAGAATAGTACAATGTTTCAACTCTTGCCAGAGAAGTTTTGTTCCGTAGTTATAATGTTAATACAGAAACAATTCATACATTTGTATAAGAAATTGTGTAGTGATCACTTCTATATGGTCATCTTTATCACATTCCTCTTGCTGGAGGTTTGGAAATCATCGAAGAGGGAATGGAAGACTGTAGAAACTAGTAGTAGTGACATCTGTAGCAAAACGGTATATACCAGACATGATGGGACCACTGCATGCATTAACTCATAGCAGCTGTGACTGATGTCATGAACAAGGGAACAGAGATGCTTTTGGAACATGCTAATCTTATTTATTTTGGATACATACTTGTTTGTAAGATTGTTGGATCATGTGGTAAATATATGTTTACCTCTTTGAAAAAGCATTATCCTGTTTCCATATTACTGTGTCCACAGCAATGTCAACAGTGGTTGCATTAATTTTTTTTATAGGAGTCATTAGTGGAATTAACTAATATCTTCTTTTTGTTTTTTATTTTTCAGTTCCTATTATGACTAGTTATTTTTAAATATTTATGTATCTGTTGGACATGTTGGACATGTTGGACATTTCTATGCCTTCTTTTAATAAATATTTATTAGAGCTTATTGTCTATTTTTCATTACATTATCTCTTCCTTGAAAGTTTCATACATGCATATGATATATTTTGGTCATATCTCCCTCCACACTCCTCTAACTTCTTCTAGATGACTTACTACATAAACATCTCAACTTCTTATATACTTTTAAAAAATTACTCCAATTAGTGTTATCTGTGTGGCAATGAGTATAGAACTATCATTAAGATAAAACTTGGTTAATATGCCAGATGCCACACCACAACTGACTCTCCCTCCTTGAGCTATCAACTGAGCCAATACACTTTAGGAGCAGTATAACCTTTTAAGTCCCTGCCTCACCTATGCTGGAATGTGGGCTAAGTTGACCTTGTGAGTTCTTGGATAGACAACCACAGATGCCATGACTACATGACAGAAACACCATTGTCATGCACAGAAGACACTATTTCCTACAATGTTTCCATTCCTCTTCTGCTATGTTCCCTGAGTCTTTACAAGAGTGTAATAGAAATGTCCCACCTGGGGTTGAACATTCTACAGTTATTCATTCTCTGTATTTTGACTAGTTGCAAGTTACTGTAGTCATAGCCATTCACTACAAAAGAAACTTCTCTGATGAGGGAGAAAGGATACAGAAATGACAACAATCTCAGCAAGATACATCCATTTGTGCAACAGTAACATTAATGTTATGGGAGTAACCAACAACTTTTTGATTGGATTTAAGACCCTTCCACAGGAGGGAACGTCTCATGCCTGATACTGTGAATCTAGCCAAGATCCTGTGGCCAAGGAACTCACATAGCCCAAGGGAGAACTTTCTACTGTTAGTTTGATAAACAGACATACCATCTAACTTCTTTTAAAAACTTACTTTTATTGCCCATTTTTAAAAATTACTGCAGGCAACATTTTAACTTTGAGGATAAAAACAGATAGAGCTTCACATGATAGTTGGAGGTTATGCCAAAACAATGGTCTACTACACATGTTATATAATAGAATAACATTTTATAATAACATTTGATACTATACAGTTTCTGAAAGGAAAAATTATATACAAAGGAGCAAATACTCGACCAGTGAAGTGTTCCAGCAATGAAACACACTGAATATCAATGCATTTTTATAGTCATACTGCTGCATAGAAACATATCAACATTTCTTGTTTCTTAACTCCTCATTTGGAAAATCATCATAGTGATATTTAAGCTATTAGTTGATTACAAACACTAAATTTAGAACATAGACATTGTCTTTACAGTCAGTAGATTGAAAATTGCTAGTGAATTAATTCACTGGCAAAAGCAAAATATTTTCATCAAATGGTGCTGGACCAGCTGCCTAGTGACATGGAAAAAGATGAACTTGAACCTTCATCTCACTTAATATTGTCATAAACTTATGTGATGAAAGACATTCCATAAGCAATATTATGAAAAAAATTATCAAAGCACCATTAAACCACAGACCATGCTTGTTGGAAAACCAGGTAGGCTGTCCACAGATCTTCAGTTTCTTTGTTCCTCAAGATCCAACTAGTACTCTCATCCCAGCAAAGCACTTGCATGCTAGCTACAACCTTCCCTCCATAATGCACACATCTCCTGTGGATCCAACAGATCCACTAATCATCATATCTCAGCCCCCAACTCCACCAGGCATTCCCTACTAACCCAACTGCCATTCCTCCCAGGGCAGTAGATAAGCTGAAGACAAACCCAAACATCTACTACTTTGACATCTAATTCCTTATTTCTAGCCCCCATCTCATCTTCACATCTGTAGCTAGTAACCTGGTATGGTCTCTCTTTTCTCTTTAATCTAATCCCCAAGGGATCACAACGACTTCCTCCTTCAACCTTCCTTCTCCCAATGCTTCCCAATTATCTACTCTCACACATCAGCTGAACAGGCCAGAAAAATAGGTAGTACAAAGCCGTCATACTCTCTGAAAGTCTAGGCTGGAAACAAAAACCAAGGAACAAATGCACATCCACCAAGGGCAAATCCAGAAATCAGCACCTAGACCATTAATCATTCCATACACAGATGCAAGGATACCAGATCAATAACAATCAACATCAGACAGGAAAATAGATCTCCATTAGAGCCCAGCTATTCTACCACAGCAGGCCCTGAATATTCCAACATAGTTGAAGCACAAGAAAAGGACCTTCATGAAGATGATAGCAGTCCTTAAATAGGAAATAAGCAAATCCCTTAAAGAATTCCAGGAAATCACAAACAGTGAAAGGATATAAATAAAGCTGTTCAAGACCTCAAACTGGAAAGAGAATTAATAAAGAAAACATAACCTGAGAAAATACTGGAAATGGAAAATTTAGGAATGTGAACAAGAACCATAGAGGCAAGCCTCACCAGCAGAATGTAAGAGATGGAAGAAACAAATCTCAGCTGTTAAATGTACAATAAGAAAAAAATGAATACATTGGTCAAAGAAAATTCCAGGCAAGATGGTTTTAATCCTGAATTTTACCAGAGTTTTAAAGGAAAGGTTAGTACCAATACTCCTCAAATTATTCCACAAAATAGAGACAGAAAGAATACTGTCATAATTCATTTTATCAGACCACAGAACCCTGAGGTGCTCATTTACAAGGCCCCGAGAATCAAACTACACAAAGATTCAACAAAGAAAGAGAATAACAGGCCAATATCCCTCATGAATATTTATATAAAACTATTCAATAAAATAGAAACCAAATCTAAGAACAAGCGCATCAAAAAGACCATCCACCATAATCCAGTAGACTTCATCTCAGAGATTCAGGGATGGTTCAATATGTGAAAATTTGTCAATGTAATTCATCATATAAATAAACTGAAAGAAAATAAAATACATATGATCATCTCAATGAATGCTGAAAAGCCATTGACAATATCCATCACCCCTTCATGATAAATGTCCTGGAGAGATAAGTAATACAAGGGACATACCAAACATATAAAGGCAATTTACAGCAAGGTTATAGACAATATCAAATTAAATGGAAAGGAACTCAAAGCAATTTTACTAACTAAAGTCAGCAAAAAGACAAGGATGTCCACTCTTTCCATAGCTATTCAATATAGCACTTGAAGTTTTCCCTAGAGCAGTAAGACAACAGAAAGAAATGAAGGGGATATAGAAAAAGGAAAAAGTCCAAGTATCCTCATTTGTAGATGATACATTAGTATACATAGTGACCATAAAAGTTTCACCAGGGAACTTCTATATCTAATAAACACTTTCGACAAAGTGGCTTGATACAAGAATAGTTTTAAAAACTCAGTAGAGCCTCCTATATACAAATGCCAAATAGAATAAGAAAGAAATCAGGGAAACAACACTTTCTACAATAGCCTCAAATAATATTGCATATCTTTGGGAAACTCTAACCAAGCAAGTGAGAGGTTCTATGATTAAAAACTTCAAGTCTTTGAAAAAAAGAAATTAAAGATAATATCATAAGGTAGAAATATCTCTCGTGCTTGTGGGTTGGTAGTATTAACATAGTAATAATGGCCACTCTAGCCATGGCAATCTACAGATTCAATGCAACACCAATCAAAATTCCAACACAATTCTTTACAGAACTTAAAAGGGTAATTCTCAGCTTCATGTAGAAAACCAAACAAACTGCTGGAGGTCTAATATTTTCTAATTTGGCATGTTAATCAATGGAGTAGAATTGAAGAACCATATAGAGTCAACATACCTAGGGACACCTGATTTTTTTATAAAGAAACCAGAATTACATAGTGGGAAAATAAAGCATCTTCAATAAATGGTGCTGGTGAAACTGGATGTCTGCATGTAGAAGAAAACAAATCGACCCATACTTACAACCTGCACACAAAACTCAGGTCCAAGTGGATCAGAGACCTTAACATGAAACCATTTACACTGAAAATGATAGAGGAGAAAGTGGGGAATAACCTTGAAAGCATTTGCATAAGTGACAGCTTTCTAAATAGAACATAAATAGTACACAAACAAGGATCAAAAATTAATAAATGGGACCTCATGAAACTGAAAAGCTTCTCTTAGGCAAAGGACATGGTCAACCAGACAAAATAACAACCTAAAGACTAGGAAGAGATTTTTTTTTAACCAACTCCATATCCAATAAAAGATCAATACCCAAAATATATGAATTATTCAAGAAACTAGACATCAAAAATAAACCAAAATAATCCAATTTAAAAACTGGATGTAAAAGTATCTTTTATTCTCTTGTAGTAATTTTTGTCTCAAAGGTTTACTGCCTCTGTTTGCTCTCCTCATTCTTGCCCTGGAAGCATCTAGCATCCATACAAACTTATCTAGGCCTAGAATCTTTTCAACATATGAGAATTACTATTGAAAAATCACCCTTTCTAGCTCTTTCTGATCTCTGGCTTCTGGTTCAACTCAGCTGTTCTGTCTCATACTCCTCTTCTAGCTGGCAGATTCAATCTGGCTTATTTCTTGGTCTCTGGCTCACCCTGTCTTCTCATGTGTCTAGCTTGTTCTCTCTAACATGTTTCTGTGAAACTCTCTTGTTAAAACTGCCCCCCTCCCTTTTGCTGCTGCCTCTCAAGTAGCTCTATTTTCCTCTCTGTTTTTGTGAGAATTGGGCATATCTTGTTCTGTTATTTTGTCAAGTCTTTCTTTGATTCATCATTTGTCTGACACTCAATTAGACATCACTTTCTCTCTCTCTCTCTCTCTCTCTCTCTCTCTCTCTCTCTCTCTCTCTCT
>NW_021604707.1:2979521-3033355 GCF_004785775.1 Grammomys surdaster
GTTTCTCTCTCTCTCTCTCTCTGTTTCTCTCTCTCTCTCTCTCTCTCTCTCTCTCTCTCTCTCTCTCTCCTTACAGGTCTCTTTCTTTTACTGGATATTTTCTTTATTTGCATTTTAAATGTTATCCCCTTTCCTGGTTTTGCCCCAGAAACCCTCTATCCCATATACAGTCACCAAACGCAGACACTATTGTGGATGCCAAGAAGTGCATGCTGATATACATGACATTCAAACATGGCACTTCCTTCTACAAACTAACTTTACCTTCATTGGGATTAAAGGTGTATTCTAAGGGTGTGTCTATATTCTAGCCAAAGGGATTAAAGGTACATGCCAAGGGTTGACGTGGGGAATGATTAGCTGATGCATGGGCACGGGCGTGGGTTCTTGAATCTTGTTGGGGGGCTGTGATTCCCATGGCTCCAAAGAGACTGGAGCACAGGAGTCTTGACTGAGTTCACTGGGCAGGTGCTACAGGGACCCACCTGGTGGGGGGAGTTCCCACTCAGTCTAAAGTTCCTAGGGGGTGCAGAGCTCTTGGATTGGGGATCCCCAGGCCAGGAGGTGGCCAGGGACCAACTGGTCTCAAGTCCTTGGGCTCTCAGACACCACTGAGAGGCCATGGAAGGACCAAGACTGGGGGCATGTGGGCATGTAACTGGCCTATCCACAGCTGAGAGAAACAAGAGAGGAGAGAGAAGAAAGAGATCCTGGCAGCACCCTGCAGGAGAGACTCCATTACTGTATTCACTTAGCAGACTCGGTGGCCCTGCTAGCTAGCTTGCTTGAAGCTGCAGGTCCCAGTTGCTGGAATGCAGAGAGGTCCTCCAGGTGGGAAGTTAGGCAGTGGCTCAGCATTAAAGGCCTTCTCTTCGTCTTCCCACAGCGGGCCCCAAAGACATGAGAAAGTTCATGGTTCCAAAAAGGGTTTATTTTCATGGTGGATGGTAGATGGATCTGGATACACTCCTGTGAAACTCAGGGCAGACCTGAGTTAAATAGGGAGGGAGAAGGGGGAAGGGTCTAGGAAAGAATGCTTAATTGGCTCCACCCTCTGGCCTTCAGGTATCTCATTAGTATGTAAATCTCCCTAGGGCCTGAAGCCTGTAGTCAAGCCCTCTCTAGCCAAATGTGACTGTAAGGTGCTTGTTAATGGAGATGTAGCCCAATTGTTAGAAGCCTGGATTCTGGGAGTGTGGGGAAACGTATTCCACCCCTTGCAGGGTCTAGGGCCATTTCCAAGCCAATGCTCTACCAAAACCCAAGACCCCTTCAGAGTCCTACAAGTTGAGCCTCACCACAACTAGAAATAGTTTGTTTTTTTTTTTGTTTTTTGTTTCCAGTAAATAAGGCAATCTCAGGGTTCACGGTGTGATCAAATATACTGCAACAACAAGAAATGTATCTAAACAGAGAATTCTCAATAGAAGAATCTCAAATGGCCGAGAAACACTTAATGTTCACATCCTTAGCCATCAGGGAAATGCAAAACAAACATACTTTGAGGTTTAACTTTACACCTGTCAGAACGGCTAATATCAAAACGACAAGTGACAGTTCATGCTGGTGAGGATGCAGAGAAAAGCAAATGCTCCCCTATTGCTGGTAGGATTGTAGGATTATACAGCCACTTTGGGAATCAATATGGTGCTTCCTTGAAATTTTGGGATCAATCTACCTCAAGATCCAGCTATACCATTTTTGGGGTATATACTCAAAGAACACTTCATCACATCACAAAGACACTTGATCAATCATATTCATTGTGGCTGCATTTATATCATCCAGAGACTGGAAATAACTTAGATATCACTCAACAAAAGAATGATTAAAGAAATTGTAGTACATTTACACAATGGAGTATTACTCAGCTGTTAAAAAAAATGACATCATGAAACTTGGAGGCAAATGGAGGGAACTAGAAAAAATCATCCTGAGTAAGGTAACCTAGATCTAGAAATATAAATATGATATATATTCGCTTATAAATGGATATTACTTATTAAGTAAATAATAACCAAGCTATAATCCATAGACCCAGAGAGGTTAGGTAAAGAGAAAATCAATCTGGGGAGATGGCATAGGGATTTCCCTGTGAGAGGGAAATAGAATAAATACTAAGGCAGACTGGGGATATATGGGGATACAAATGAGGCATCAGACATATGGAGATGGGTTAGAAGCAGAGAGTATTGGGAGAGAAGGCTAGAATTGGGAAGGCACTTTTACTTTGAGGTTATGGAAACCTAGCGCAACAGGAACTTCTTGGAATCTATGGTTATTCTAATGAGGACCCCTAGTAATGGGGATATGGAGTCTTAACTAGCTATCTCTTGTAACCAGGCAAGGCTACCAGTGGCAGGAGTGGGCTGCATTCAGTTGAACTTTTTGCCAAGGTGGTTTCATGAAAATCCCCAAACAACCCAGACTGTTGCCGAGACAAAACTGACAGTAGAGCCCACTGCTAGGACAACACCCTCAGATGTCACTGAACATGTAGTAGTCAATCTGATGCCTACACAGAGCTGTCACCTCTATGGCCTAGTCTCTCTGGTGTGGGAAGGTACTCAGAAGGATACCAAAAGAGAAGCATGGATACCAACCCAAGCCACAAAACCATTAATTTACAATCTGTCCTGCCTACATAATATATTAGGGCATGGAGGCACAGAACTTGTGGGAGAAGCCAACCAATGTTTGAGTTAACTTCAGGCCTACTCCATGAGAAAGAACCTACCCCGGACACTGCTTGAGTATCCAAGTGACTGGATAGTCCAGAGACCTAGGATGAAACCAAACATTAATAGTGTTAATTTTTTTATAAAAGAAAAAAATATTTTCTAATGATATTCTGCTATGCTCATAAATCCGTGCATTATCTGATCATCATCAGACAGATTTCCTCCAACGGCAGAGGGAAATAGATGCAGAGATCCACAAGAAGACATTATGTGGAGAGAAAATCTAAATTGGTGATTTCCATCAAATACCTCCCCCTCAGAGCTCAGGGAATCCTGCAGAAAAGGAGGTAGAAAGATTGTTAAGAGTCAGAGGTGATAGAAGATGCCAGGGCAAGAAGGCCTTCTGAATGAGGCAAGGCTCATATGAACTCATAGAGACTGAAGCTGCAAGGGAAGAGCCTAAATGAGTCCACACTATATCCTCTGTGTATATATTATAGCTACTAGCTTATTATTTTATCTTTATTCATTTTGTGTTTGTGAGTACACTGTCACTGTCTTCAGACACACCAAGAGTGGGCATCGGATCCCCATTACAGATGGTAGTGAGCCACCATGTGGTTGCTGGGAATTGAACTCAGGATCTCTGGAAGAGCAGTCAGTGCTCTTAACTGTTGAGCCATGTCTCCCACTCCAATGTGAACAAGTGGGTCTCTGACTATTTGCCTGCTCTTGGGACTCTTTTCTTCCTGTTGGGTTTCCATGTCTGACTTCCATATGAATGTTTTTGCTTCATCATATCTTATTTTGTCTTCCTTGGTCCTTATCTCTTAGAAGCTTTTTCTTTTCTAATAAGAGACAGAAAGGGAGTGGATCCAGCATGGAAGGAATGGGGAGATAGGGAGTAACTATGAAGAGTAGAGGGAAGGGAAACTATAATCAGGATATATTATATGAGAAAAGAATTTGTCTTCTATTTACAAATGGAGAAAATCATCAAGGTTTGTGCTAAGAATTTTTTTGGTAGCTTGCACATTGGAAGTAAAAACAATGGTAAACTGTGATATATCAAAACACGAAACTATTCATTGCAAAACAAACCAATTGAGTCAATCAAAAGATAAGCAATAGGTTGGGAGAAAAGCGTTTGTAAAGCCCAAATCTGATAATGGACTGCTTCAAGAGTTTACAAAGAGTACTTACAGCTTGGTTACTGAAAAAGAAGCAACTTAATTTTAGAAGGAGGCAGAGATTACAACAGATATTGCTCTTAAGAGGCCTTGAATGGTAAAGAAGCAGATTGATAGATGCTCAAAGTATTATTCATCAGAGAAATGTAAATTAAAGCCACAACAAAATATCACTTCATATCTACTAGACTGGTTATTATAAGACAGAGAGATGTCGAGAGTGATAGAAAACTAGGAGCCCTTATACACTGAGTGAGGATGCAATACAGTATAACTACTTTGGATAAATAGTCTGTGGATTTCTTTAACAGGGAAAAGGAAAAGTATAACACAATCTAACAATTCTACTTCTCATTGTATATCATATACAAAGGGAACATGTCCACAGAATGACCAGCATGTGGATGTCCATAGATGTCTAAGATAGAGTTATTAGTGGTAAGTGAAACTTGATGCTTTAACAACTGGTAAATAGGTTAAGTATCCATATCTATTATGCTATATCTATATCCTGCTATACTCATTTGATTCATTAATAGAAAGGAAGAACCTGATATTATATGTTCTAACATTGGTGAACCTCAACACTTGTGGTACATGAAAGAAGACGCAAGACAACACACATTGCCTGGTAAGTGTGAAGAGGCTAGGTAATGCTTGCTTGGAGTAGGTTGCAGGAGTGTGGATTAGATAGCTGGATCTTCATGACAGAGTAACTGTGTTTTATAAATGACTGGTGATACTTCCATCACTTGGCAAGCCTAGTAAAAGTTACTATATTTCTATTTTGAAAATTTTATAAAATTTATTCATGTGCATGTATGTGCATATTTGCATGTTTGTATGTGCATGTATGTGTAGGTACCTAGAGAGGTCACAAGAGGACAATGACTGCCCTAGGGCTGGAACGACAGGTGGCTCAAGATCTTCCTGACTTAGAGCAACAGCAAGATATCCAAGGTGATACTTAGCAATAATCCCGTATTTATGGTGTTTCAGAAACCAGAGACCTTGAACGAGACCAATGACTACTTCCAGTAAATATTTGCAAATAAAACTATTTCCACACACACAAAAAATACAGTGCAAGACATTTCAATTTGCAATGTTACTTTAATGAACAAAGGTGGAATGGAGAGGTGGGAGAAGAAGCAGAATGGAGCTGCAAGTGAGCTTTCAGAGAGAGGTAGAACTAGAGATTCTAAGGTGCAGTAGCTCTGAACTTGCATAGGGTTTGCTCACAAATATGCTGCCCAACTGTAAGATCTCCCTAGCTCTGAGACATGTTGAAGTCTTTGCTGCCTCCTGGGGCTTTGTTGATATCTGTGGTCCATGCTCCCCCTGGAGTCCATGTTACTGCAAAGGCCATGTGGATGTGCAAGCCATGATGTCTGTGGGCCATGTTGTTACCAGAAAGCATTTGGAAGTCCATAAGCTGGGCTGCCACTGACTTCTTTTGCAGTGGTATCCATGATGAGTACAGATTCACAGTTGATATTTAGAGACATAGAAGGCTTCTGTGACAACTTCCACTCTACCACCTCAAAAGATAATATTCCAGATAGGAATCTATTGAAGAGAGGCCTTTAAAATTGTGATAGGGATGCTGAAATGTAGCTTTTCAGTTGATGGCTTTTGGTAGGTGGATAGAGGGGAGAACTCAGTTATCTTTAAGGGCCTGGCCACTAGGAGTTTGACCATGTTCTAATGAGTATATGGACAACATGAACTGAACTTGATGTATTTTTCTTTACTTCTTCTTCTGTGTTTGAGGGGGTGGGGATGAAGGGAAAGGCACAAGGGTGAGGAGGTTTAACCTGGAAGGACAGGGAAGAGAGTATGATCCAGTGCATTGTGTGAAATTCCTAAATAATCAATACAAAATATTAAGTTAAAAAATCTTATTTTGCTGTATATTCAAAACAGGGGCTCTGAATAAACAAATCTGAAAAAAAAAAAAAGGACACCATCTTTTTAACAACATGCCTTTTCACCTTCCCTCTTGGGCTTGCAACAACACAGATGCTTCGATCAGAGTCCAGCTGGTGAAGTCCAATGTTGCTGGCTGTGCTGAGTTCCTGGGTGAGGACTCTGGTCTCAGCATCCTAGCAATCCTTATTTGCCGGCGCTAATAGATACATTTTGCCTCTAGCAAAAAGTCTGCGAATAGTTAATACGAATAATGAGCAGTAGCAGAGAATTAATGGCCTCTTTATTATGAGAGATGAAGTCCAGTGTTCAGTATTCGTGAAAAGAAAAAAATTGTTTTACAGGCAGAATTAACTGGAGAGACCTTATTTAGCCAATTTTAATGTAATGAGGTTTGGCTTCTAAATGTCAGTAAGTGCAGAGAGGAAGATTTCAGGTAAGATTTGAGACACTTACATGGTACTTCTTCAGTTACTGAAGGGGAGCTTAAGTTGGTCTCTGGCAGACAGAAGCCTGACTACTTACTTGTCTTCCCAAACAGAAAACAAAAAAGCAGCCTCTCAGGGTGCATCTGAGCTTTCTTTTGGCTTCTTTATTTCTTGCATGGTAGCTCTAGCCATACCCCCCAGAGATGCTGAAATTATCTGGATATCAGTGTTTACTTTCAATATCATGAACAGTATCATCTAGGCAAATGACCCTTACCTACTTCACTGTCAACATATTTAGCATATGATTGAAGACTGTGGAGCCTGAGAGCTTACCTATGAGAAACTTAATACCTGGTGAAAGAGTATTGGGAGGAGATCCTTAATGAGAAATGATCGTTATAGTGTCAGTGCGTTAATTATTATGAGACTAGTTTTCTTGGGGAAATGGGTTAGGTCCTCCCTTGTACTCTTCCTCTCTTACCCTCCTGCCATCTGCCATAGGATGATGATGGGTAAAAGCTTTTTCTAGATACGAACCTTTTAGTCTCAATGTTCCTCCCTATGTCTAGAAGTGTAGGACAGAAGCCAATTTCCCTTATATTCCTATTCTGTAGTTTTCTGTTATAGAAACACAAAATATATTGAGACAACAAGCAATAGGAAAGCAATGTTTCAGCTGACCAATGTGTAGGGTTACACAATAAACAAAGACCTTTCTGCCAGTCACACGTTCATTCAGTTTACTTAAGAATAGATTAACAGGGCCCTGGAGATAAGGCTGAGCAGTTAAGAGCTCTTGTTGCTCTTTTATAAGACCTGAGTTCGATTCCCAGCACCCACATACTGGCTTACAACTGTAACTCCCATTCTCGAGGATCCGACACTTTCATCGGGCTTCCATGGGTCCTATCAGGCTTCTGTGGGTCCTACACACGTGTGGTGCACCTGCATACGTGTAACCAAACACTTGTACATGCTGAATAAACATACATCTTTATTTTGAAAGGCAGAGCAAGTAAATAATAATAATGCACAGAGTATAATGGATCAAACTACATCAAGAGATACTGAACTTTGGTAAGCAATTTGACAGCATTGGAGCTAGGATACAAAAGCTGACTGGCAAAGAGGGGGGCCATGCCCAGGAGAAGAAAAGTCTTGAAAATTATCACTTGAGTAGCATTCATGACAGTTTTATAAGCCAGTATCTGTTGACAAAGTAAACGATTTAATAAATGCAATTATTTTTAAATTAAATTATTTTATTTATTTATATTCCAAATGTTGTGCCCCTTCCCAAGTTCTTTCCCAAGTCCTCCTCTCCAAGTTCTTCACCCCATCACTCCTCCCCTTTGCTTCTGAGAGGATGCTTCCCCACTCATCCACCCACCCCCATGTCACCCCTTCAAGCATCCCTCTTCCCTGGTGCATCAAGTCTTTACAGGATTAGGTGCATCCTCTCCTACAGAGGCCAGACAAAGCAGTCCTCTGCCACATATGAGCCAGGGGCCAGGGACCAGCCCATGTATACTCTATGGTTGGTGGCTTAGTCTCTGGGAGCTCTGAGTGGTCCAGGTTAGTTGACACTTTTTTTCTTCCTGTGGGGTTGAAATCCCCTTCAGCTCCTTCAGCCCTTCCACTAACTCTTGCATAGGAGTCCCTGACAGTCCAGTGGTTGGCTATAAGTATCTATATCTGTTTCAGTCAGCTGCTGGTAGAGCCTCTCAGAGAACAGCCTTGCTAGGCCCCTGTCTACAAGCATAGTATGGCATCAGTAATACCGTCAGGGTTTGATACTTGTGCATAGTATGGATCCCAAGTTGCACAGTCACTGGATGGTCTTTCCTTCAGTCTCTGTTCCATTTTTGTCCCTACATTTACTTTAGAATTAATTAATCTTTCCCCCTCTGGTTTTCATGTTGATATCCTTGATTTACTTCAATTTTAAAACTTCTCCAAAAAGCATAACGTTCTAGGCACTATGCACAAAAAAGAAGACATTATTACACCTCTCTCACACATGTATACATAGCGCTCTCCCTCTCTCTCTCTCTCTCTCTCTCTCTCTCTCTCTCTCTCTCTCTCTCTCTTTCCCTAACACACACACACACACACACACACACACACACACACACACACACGTCTGAAACACTCAGATGTAAACAAAAGACTTACAAGAAATTTGAAGTTCTCTGCCAATGATAGAGAATAGATCTGGAATGTCCCCTAAGGTCCATACTTTAAAGGCTTGTTCCTCAGTTTGATGCTATAGGAAAGTGGTAAGGAATCGTGGGACGTATGTGCTTGAAAAAGGACTTTGTGAGATTCTGATCTCTTTCTCTCTCTGATGCCTGTCCTCCCTGAGGTGAGCAACCTATTCCTCCACACACTCTGTCTATGGTGTTCTTCCTTATAAAACCCAACAACAATAGAGTCAAGTTACCATGGAAGGAATTCTCTAAAACTGTAAGCTAAAATAGGCTTCTTTCCTCTTCTAAGATGATTTTCTTACAGAGTGTTTGGTTCTGTTTCCATGGAAATGGCGATTGAATGTGTGTTCTCTCAAGTACTAGGCAAGGCCCATACCACTGAGTATTATTCCCCAATCTTATTTTACTTTTAAATTTTGCAACAGGGACTCACTAAATTGCTCTGACTGGGCTTGAACTTACTCTTTACTCCAGGCAGGTCTTGAATTAGGAAACTTCCTGTCTCAGCATCCTGAGTAATTGGAGTTACATCCTAGACCACTAGGTCAAGCTAGGTATCTTTATTCTAATAGAAAGCTAACCAATACAGGGCTAAAACCTACACACACACACACACACACACACACACACACACAAAAGAAAAAAAAACCAAAGCTAACTGCAACACAATTTCAAAGGTTAGCAGAGGCATGGGAGAATAGAGTTTTCAGAACTGTTTCAGACATTCAACACAACTCAAGTAAATCCATATGATATGAAATCTCAGTGTGATGTCAGAGACCCAACAGACTGCAGTTTAACTGGCTAATAGGGCAGCTGGAAGGAGTGAGGCACGCAGGGAATCAGGGTCAATTTTGACAGTCTATGAGAATAAACGAAATGGTCAATGTTGACACCATTTTTATCAAGTCCTTAGCATGAGGTTTTGTGAGTAGGTATGTGTGTGACACACGATATGGTGAGCCTGGTTGGTGGCTTTGCATGTCATGGATTTGGATGGAGAGGTAGAGGTTTGAGCTGGGGAGTTATTGTTACCACAAAGATCATGCTACTACGGACTGAGCAGAAAATGTTTTGGAATGAGTTGAGAAGGGGTATACTGTGACTGTAGCATTCCAGGCTGCAGATCAAAGCTGGCCTCTGAACTCACTCAGTGACAGTGCAGATGAGAGAATACAGATGTGTCGTTTTGTAAGTAGGACTGTTTCAGACTTAAAAGAAGGCTGATGCTGTGGACAGGGTCTGGGCTGAGGTATGGGTTAGGGGACTTTCATAGTTTCTCTACGTTCAGCTGTGTATCTTACCTCCACCCCTACATGTCTCACAAATTTCACTTTATTTCTCAGAGGAAAAGTTGAAAGCAAGCTTCCTGCCTCTGGGTAAGCTCTTCCTGATGAAGACTAGAAGAATGGACTCCCATGGCCTATCCCCTTTGAGACCAATATCTCTATCATGTGCATCAGGCCTGAGATCCAGCCATGTTCCTGTGTACCTCTGACTAGAAAATGAACTTCATGCGAATGTTATGTTACTCACAGCTGCTCTGCCTTCTTCAGTGGATTCTGTCAGGATTGAAATGACCTGTCCCATTTCTATCTCCTCAGAAATAACTACAACTAACATCAACTGGACTTTATGCTTGTGTCCATGTGGTGTAATAACACATTCAGCGTGTATCCCAATGTACCCTGGTCACCTTCACATATGCAGCCTTCTCTCACCTGACAGATTAAACCCAGGTAGGGCAAGAGATGTTTCTGTGGCAGTTTCAAGAGAGAAGGAAATGAGTTGTCTCGTGCTCCCTCCAACAAAGCTTACTTTATTCAAAGAACTCCCCTAGCAAACTAGAAAGTTAATCATATTTACCTTGTTACTCTCAAGGAAGCTGCCACTGTATCCTTGAACTGCTTGTCTTTGGGGGCTTATAATGACAGGAGAAGATGGCAACACATTGAGGGACACAAATGGCACATGGTTATTGGGCCCAGGTTTTCAAGGGCTATGAGGAAGGTACCACAGAGGTGGCTGGCTTTAAAGGAAACTCATAGAGATAATCAATTTGATCACACAGGCAAGACACTGAGGTATTTGTCAAAATGCCAGGGTTATGGATAGCACCAATATATTCGCTTTTCAAAGCATTAGTCTTTTTAAAAAGCCTTTATCTAAGATGACACCAAACACAGTCTCTTTTCTTCCTGCCACGGATTTTCATTTGGAAATAGAGACTTCCTGCCAAAAGAGAGCTGCTTGTTTGTGTGTCTGTTTATTTTAGAAAAGCCGGAGGATGGCATGGTTGTGAGTGCATTCTTTCTCTGTATTAAACTTCAAATCCAGCTGAGGGACAGGGTATATTGCTGGAGTCTAATGAGGTCCAGGCACCTCCTGCTGGAACTGGCCAAAGCAGCTGCTCTCTCATTTTCATCCTTCTCACAGAAACCTTGAACTAACCAGTGGCCCCTGGGCTCATTCCTGAGGACAGAACCTGCACGAACCTTGACCCTGTAGTACTCTGCTGATGCATTTTCATGCTGCATACCAGCATGATCTATTGCCTAAACTCCAAACTCGGAGCTTAATTTAAAATAGAAAACAGAGGTGATCAATGCCTTCTGAAATACACAGTAGCCATAAGGTTAGTGTGGTGAGTCTGAGTGGCAAATTTTCATTAATCACCAGGAAACAAGATCCTCGTGGATTACAGGGACAACCAGAGAAAATGTTTTAAATAAACACTGTGTATAAGAATTCTTAATATAATAAACTGAAGGGCTGAAATTTAAAAGAACAACAAAAACAGACCTTAAGTGAAAGACTAATATCCCCTGGGTACTTGTTATTTGGGCTTCTGTGGATTTCAGGGCAGAGGCCCTTCTCTTTGGGTTATGTGGCCCCATAGCACAGCTCTCCACTTCTGTCCATATTTGCTTCTGTGTGATAGGGTGGAGCCTTTCTCCAGCCACAATCATTGTACTCTCCTCCCACTGTCACAGGACAGCATTTCCTATCTGCCTTGGCAAGCTTGAACTTCAGGCTTTTCTAAGTAATTACATAAGACTATTTCACAAATGCCTCTCCAGTTCCTCTGAAGCTTAGGTGAGGACCTGGCTTATGCTATAGTCAGTAGCAGATGTGCAATCTCAGAAAAAAATATATAAAATTAGGAATCTCAATTTTTTTTCTAATGTCATAGCTACAACAATAAATGATAAACTCTGGACACCCATGTAAATAATGATGTGTGTCAGCTCATCTTGTTCATTCTATAATTTTCAGCAAGGTCTTCTAAATCTATTTTACAGATAAAGTAGTAGATACGTGCTATCCTGAGAGCTTGTAGGGAAGGGTTATGGCCACGTGGAAAAAGTCAGAGGAGAAGATACCTTATCTAAGCTCAGCACTATCCAGTGTGTGTGTGTGTGTGTGTGTGTGTGTGTGTGTGTGTGTGTGAGAGAGAGAGAGAGAGAGAGAGAGAGAGAGAGAGAGAGAGAGAGAGATTGTCCAGTGATTTCAGTGGTGACCATCTGGTAATGGAAAGGCCAAACATACGATAATTGTTCTCCCATCCTGCCCTGTAGCAGGCTATTCTGGTATACATGTATACTGTACAATAGGCTATTCTGGTATACATGTACACTGTACAATAGGATATTAATGCTTGGCTGAGTACATGTGAGCTGTTATGAGCATCCAGCTGGGTCAAGAAGCTCTTGAGCTGACATGGGGGAAGAGATTAGGGATCTCTGGATGAATCAGTTTAATTTTGTATGTAATAATGAGATTTATAATAAACGTCATCTAAATTTTTGTAAGGAAATGATGCAATTAGTGTAAAAGTCATCTGTAACTGATATACACACTCCTGAAGCAGAGTCCTGTCCATCTCTGCTGGGGAAGAGATGACATATTTGTCAAACTAATTCATCATTAGGAGCCCTGCTCCTAGTCCTACCATGTACAGTGATTGGGATAGCTGGCATTCTTCTCCACACATAAGGGATCATTTGGACACCTGAGTTCAGTCGGTATTTTCTATTCAGACCCTCTGGGAAAACTGAACTGGAGAGCCAGTGGCAAGTATTTGATGTCAAGCAGAAGTGAAAGATGGAAACAGTCTGTGTTCAGGTACCTGTAAAAACTAAGAGGCCAAACCTACTCGATCTTGGGTCAGGCCTCCATCTTAAAAGGAAAAGAGCCTGAGAACTTGACCTGCAATTGAATCCAAGCTTCACCTAAGTACCAGGAAGGACCCATGGCTTGTCCTTGGCACATACTCCAGAGTTACTCCTTAATTTCTTCCTAGCAACAGCCAATCAAGATTAGTCTAATTGTTTTAAATACACTTTCAGACAGTTTGTAATTGTTCATGGTTTTGCTTCAGAGCACCCACCTGTCTACTTACAATAGTCATTCAATTAGATGTTTGCCAGGCTGGAAACTCCCTCGCTTGCTCTCCATTCACAATAAAACCTTGTCTCACTGAAGAGTGGGGGCTTCTCCAGGATCAGCAGTGAGCAAGTCCGAGCTTAAACTTGACTAAAAAGACCCTAGTATGATTGCATCAGAGTTGGCTCCTTGGTGGTTTTTGGGGGGCTCTCAAACAAGTCACAACAAAAGAAAAGCTACATCTATATGCCAATGCATTAAACAGCAAGAGAATGTCACAAAACAAGTTCTGATCAAGTAAAGGCAGAGTACAGGGCAGTGAGTGGGTACTATATTGTATTCACTTTAAAGTAAGGGAGGGCAGGGGACAGAAACCAGGAAAAGAGAGACCCAGGGGAGAAGAGTAGAAGACAGGAGAAAGAAAAGAGAAAGCTGTTAATGTAAAGGCACAGAGCACATGGCCAAAAATAAACTTTGTCACTAGACTCAAGACACAAGTTTTCAGGAAGCGGGAGGACATCAGTAGAAGCAGCATCAATCTTAACTCTGTGTTGCAGAAGTGAGAAGGGAAGAATAATTATTCTTCCCGAGGAAGAAGTGCAGATGCAAATTCCCCAACAAAGGTCTCAAAAGATAACAAGGAGTCCCAGCTCCAATTCTTACCTCCCTCCTTTTAAAAGCTGCCCTCCAAATTACAGGCATTTCAAAATGCAGCTTTTCAGGTTAAATAAACTGGGTCCCAGGGACCACCACATTGTTTTTGATAGTGTAGAAAGCCCATGCCTCACTTGTGAATCTGAATTGGTAATCAGCTTAGTGGTACCAGCAGGCTGGGGACATGGGGTGGGGGGACAAGTGAGCACAGCAAGGCCCCATCCTTTCCAACCATCTCTTCTAGAAAGCTCCAGAAGGAGAAAGAGCTCATAACAGGTGTGGCTTATCGGTGTGATAGCCTAGAAGTAGCTATGCAAATTAGCAAGCAAGAAAAAAGAAACCAGACTGTTGGGGAGTAGAAAATGTAAGGCAATCTCTATCATTAGCTATTGTTCTGGTTGTTATTGTAAGTGCCATTGAAGACACAGCTACCACCTTCCCAGAGCCTGTGGACAGCATTCTAAGAGCTTTGCATCGTTGGCTCTCTACCCCACTGTCACATTTACTCTCCTGTTCACTTGCATGCATTCCCCACCCCCGCCTCAACCTCTCAGCTGCTGGTCGGCCTGTGAGACACTTTCTACACTGCATCTGCCTCATATAACCACTCCTGAGCCTCCTTAGCTCCTTTGTCTCCTGTCTGGGATTCTCGGTAGGTATAAATCACACCTCCAGAGTCTCCCTCCTTTGCCTTGCTTCCCACTCCAGTAGTTCTTGCCTTAATATGGAGCCTGTGGACCTACCTCACCCCTGACTAAGCAGACCAGAAAATGTAAAGAGATCCCACATTTTTGTGTATCTGGTCTTTCTAAACTGTGTGCTCACCTGGTGTGGAGTTTCTGAGAGTCGTACAACTGGGTCTTTGGCATTTTTAAAAAAAGTTAATGTGCCATCTTAAGCTTCAGGCTTCGGGCATGAAAATGACTTTGGGCTAGGAGAGGGAAGTAGGCTCTGATATTTTGGTCATCTTGATAAGCCCTTAGAAATAGTGATCAGAGGAGTGATCACGGGACTCTGTTTATTGTCCTGCTTGTTCTTTGACTATCTGGATTTATTGTCTTGCTTGTTCCTTGACGATTTGCATCTATTGTATTGCTAGTTCCTCAATCTAGAACTGACCTTAATACTTGCATGTAATTTAAACTGCATAAAAGCAAAAAAAGGAGGAGGAGGGATGGGATGGGGGTTAATGGTGAGGGAGATGGGGAAAAGGAATAACATCTGAAATGTAAATAAATAAAATATCAAATAAAAAAAGTTAATGTGACATCATAATTTGTCCCCAAATTTTGTCTTTCAAAAAATTTTTAATTTATTTAATGTGTGCTTATGGGTATGTATGCCATAGAGGAGGTCAGAGGACAACTTTCAAGAGTTCTTCCTTTTCTAGCACAAGTAGCCTCTGGGTGGCATTTGGGCTGAGAGCCTTTGTCACCCCTTTTCCTGATTCACTGGCTACAAGTTATACCTTTTCTTCTTTTTCTTTCTTTCTTTCTTTCTTTCTTTCTTTCTTTCTTTCTTTCTTTCCTTCTTTCTTTCAAACTCCAGATTTTATTCCCCTCCTGATCCACCCTCTGGCTGTTCCTCATCCCAGACCACCTCCCCACACCACCCCCCCATTCTCCTTGAGGATGCCTCCACCCGCCACCCCCACCCTACCAGACCTCTAAACTCTCTGGGGCCTCCAGTCTTTTGAGGGTTAGGTGCATCTTCTCTGACTCAACCCAGAACAGGCAGTCCTCTGCTGTACATGTGTTGGGAACCTCATTTCAGCTAGTGTATGCTGCTTGATTGGTGTTCCAGTATCTGAGAGAGCTCTAGGTATTGGGAGCCGACTCTGAACAAAAAACAGCTATCATCTTTGCATCCATCTTGAGCCATATACCCTGACAAGAGACTTGTTTTCAACAGTCTAAAACAGCTGAACACACTCTGATAATTATCTTGATCCTTTCATCAAGGCCAGGCAGTGGTAGCACATGCCTTTAATCCCAGCACTTGAGAGACTCAAGGCGAGACTCAAGGCGAGATTAAAGATGAGACTCAGGGAGAGACTCAAGGAGAGATATAAAAGGAGAGACTTGAGGAGCGAACAGAGCAGACTCCGTCTCCAGAGCAGACTCAACAGACTCTGTCTTGTCTCCGGAGCAGACTCTGTCTCATCTCCAGATCAGACTCCCTGTCTTGTCTCCATTCTTCCCGTCTTTGTCCCCACTCTCTCTCTCTTGCTAGACCCTGACCTGCAGACCGGAGCAACAGAACGGCCCGTTACTTCTAGGGTCCAGGTTAATTGAGACTGCTGGTCCTCCTACAGGGTTACCCTCCTCCTCAGCTTCTTCCAACTTTTCCTAACTCAACCACATAGGTCAGCAGCTTCTGTCCATGTGTTGGGTGTAAATATCTGCACCTGACTCTTTCAGCTGCTTGTTGGGTTTTTAGGAAGGCAGTCATGATAGGTCCCTTTTTGTGAGTGCTCCATAGCCTCAGTAATAGTGTCAGGTCTTGAGGCCTCCCCTTGAGCTGGATCCCACTTTGGACTTTTCATTTGACCTTCTTTTCCTCAGGCTCCTCTCCGTTCCCATCCCTGGAATTTAGACAAGAACAATTATGGGTCAGAGTTTTGACTGTGGGATGGCAACCCCATCCCTCACTTGATGCTCTGTCTTTCTGTTACAAGTTCCCTCTCCCCAGTGTAGGGTGTTTCATTTAAGGTCACTCTCTTTGAGTCCTGAGAGTTTCTCATCTCCCAGGTCTCTGGTACATTCCTCACAACCTCTTACCTCCCAAGGTTGCATGTTTCCAGATAACATCTAATGTTGTTCCTCAGTTTACCATCTAGATCTTGAGACAAAGTATGGGAAAATTTTAATGCTGAACTATAATGTTTTTAGGAGGAGACATCACAAGGGTGTGAGATTCACTGCTATGCGTTCAGAAGCTAGGGTCCATAGGTGGTGAAAATCCTCATAGCATGGCAGGGATTTCATTGGAGGGGCAGCTGGGGCAGCCCATGGAGAGCTGGAGTGAGAATATGTGATCATATAACAACAGAGTGAGATGACTGGTTCTTCATCACCCAGGATGATATTTAACATGTTACTAATGCCTGAAGTAAAATCAAGACTACTTCTATTTGTACTGTTTCTACACACACACACACACACACACACACACACACACACACACAAACACACACTCATGATAATAAAGTCCCAAATAAACAGAAAATCCTGTAAGACCTAGGAACTCACATTCCCTTTTCAGCTTTTATACCAGGCACAAGAAATCCTTTATTTTGCAAATGTGATGTAACCTGGTTTCCTGGTTTTGTTTTCCTCAATAGCACTTCTTTGGGTGAAGAGAGGCAGAGTGTCACCTTTAGAATCACAGAATTTGCTCAAGCACCACTAGATTGGAGGCAGCTTGATATGTCATCTCTTCAACTCTGTCTTGTTTCCCAGAGCCCTTTAGCCCTGATTTTACTGCCTTGATGCTTTTGAAGTTCTGCTCTGCCTTTCATTCTTTCTGTCTCATTTACAAGCTCAAGTTATTTGACCTGCAACAGGTTATACTACTATAATTCTGAGATCTTTAAGATTCACATACCTAGTACAAACTTGAAGAGTCCTTTCTAGAAGACATTTGCATCTGCTACTCTAGGGTCAATATTGTTTTCAGCTTGTTTGATAAGACCAGTTAGAATGACCTTGAGATATCCCTCTTTTGGTGCCTAGTACCACAGCAGCAGAGTTGAGGCTGGAAACAGAGATCTAGATGGTAGATACCTAGGTGTCCTTAAATTCTGCTCTCCTGATTATAAATGCAGAATCTCTTAGGAGAGTAGATACAGGAATGCTATGCCTAGGATCCTATACTTATAAGCTTTAGCAGTACGCAGTTTAAAAATGTAATGCAAACAAGACTATGAACAGATGTGAGGATATGTCACACTCATGTTAGTGCCAGGGACACGATCAGGATTTGCAGATTCCACTCTGGGCTGTAGCATAAATCCAGAGGGATGGTGGCAGCAAAGGGCAGGAGAGACCTAGGAAGAAGTCTGAAGTTAAATCATGGAAGAGGCAAATAAATATTTTTAGACTCTAGACGATCATCCTCTCAGAAGGTAGCTTGTAGGGACAGATTTATTCACCCTGCACTGAAGCCACAGGTACCAGAAGCAGCCCTGACCTACAAATGTTATTTACTAAGGTGTGGTAATGGTAGGCACACGCTATTTCTCAGAGAACATTACTATATTTTCTCTTAAATTTTTCTTATTAAGTTGAAATATCACATTTATATATTAAAATACCACAATTATTATATCTTTTATGAGATCATAAATCAGTAGGGAAAGAAATAATTGTCAGATCATGTGTTCTAGTTTCTGGAATAGGAAATTGATGGTCCCCGTAGCTGGCAAGCTAAGGCTCTGACAAGATCTGCCTGGGTGAAAATGAAGAGTTTCTGTCCAAGGCTTAGCTCTTTTCTAGTAGCAAAAACAGGATAAATGGAAGCCAAGGGGTTGCTCTGTTTTGTCACATCTAGTTCTCGCTGCCATATGCATGACAAAAAAATGACTATAACAATGTTATTCTGTTTTGATCTCTCACACCATGATTTATAAACTGCTCTGTGCACATTAGGGTGACACACCGACCTGAAGGATGACAGCGTGGTGGCAATATGGAATGTCTTCCATTGTCCCAGGATTTAAATGCTTGGTCCCCAGATGCTGAGGTTAGTCTGAGAGTTTAGGAAAATTTTAGGACATCATGCTTCCTTGAAAGATGTAATTCTGGAGGAGTGACTTACCCATTTCTCTTTCTTATCTCACTGATTCCTGACTCACAAGAGAACACAGAAAGCTGTCAATGTTTCTCTGCCATATGGGATGACCCCTTAAAATTATGGGCCAAATAAACCCTACTTTAAATTTTCTCTGTCAGGTATTTTGCTATAGCAATATTAATACTAATAAGAGCATAATTATACTCACTTTATAGGTAGAGAAATTATGGACAGCCAAGTACAGATTTGTATAAGGATGTAGGATGAGTAAACACCTGATCAAGACAGATGGCAGATCTCTTGTTTTAGGAGATGGTCTGCTGTGGCAATTCTCCATCATGATTATAGAACTTTGAAAAGTCTTTCTTGCCCTGGAGACAACTGCAGAAACATCAGGATAACAGGGAGAAAATAGCATGTAGCTACTGTACAAACGTCCTAGAACCAAGCAGGTTTGAGTAGCAAGAATAGCAACAAGACTCAGTTTTTAAAACGGAGCACTCTGAACCCCAGTCAGAGGGAAATCACACACACCTAGATTAAGGCACTGTGTGCTTTCTCTTTGATGTACCTCACACAGGAAGATTCAGATTTAGTTGTGTGATCACTTAATTAAGTCTGTCTCTATCAACAGGCCAAAAGTTCCAGGAGCGGAGGACTTGTATTTGCACTTTAGCACTTTATTTTATCCCTTTGTCTTGCATGCTGTCTGGCTTTCAATAAGTATTAATTGAACTGAAGATCGAATGGACTAATGAGAGGTCTGAGACTCTTAAGAAGGATCACGGGAAAACTACGGTATTCAATATAAAGTAAGGAATACGGCATTAAATAATGAGAAGGTCTAGACAGGGCAGCCTGATTGACACAACCAACTTTTTTTTTTCTTTTTATTCCAGATGTTTCAGAATAGAATCGTATCAGCGCAGCTTTTATTTTCTGTTCCTGACACCTCATTACTGGGGATCAAAAAAGTTAACTCTGTTCAGGTTGAAAGCAGAGGAAAGAGTGGGAGACAAGCAACGTGATAGGACGAAAATGAAACCAGTGCTATTCCAGGACAGGCACGATGTCACTTCCCAAAATGTGCTGCTGGGAGGAGCTGTGACTAACGTTGCTTCAGAAGCACATGACTCTTCCTCCTGTCCTAACCGGGCACATGAAGACACGCTTTTTGTCTTGAGAGAGAATCTCTTTGTTTTCTGACTGTGTCAACTTAAAAATGGTATAGCTAGTGTGTTGGAAGATTCTAGAAGTAAGGTTGTAGGTGAACTGCAATACTTGCAGTGGGGCTTCACCTACAACCTTGGCCTCATTAGAACTAAACTTAACTAGATTTAACCAAGTGGTTTAAGGTCCAAGTTCAACCTCTGTATTTTTGATCTTTCTTGTTTCTTCTGGTCTTAACTTCTGTTTTTATTAAGGTCATGGTGAGGTCAAGTTTGCCATATGCAGCTTCTTAAGATGGTAAATGGCCTATAATGAGGGTAATAACTGCCATTCACCAAGCACCACTGGTTTCTTATAAAAAAGAATATTCATCGCCAATAGCAACAAAATGGATAGCCCTGGAAGTCTTCAGGTTTGTTTCTATTGAATACCAAATTTACAAATTTATGTTCTTAAGCTAGGTGAAATTTTTGCTTCAGTAAGAAGTTTGTGTATAAGCTCACAAATACCTGGAAGCTTTTGCTTTAATTTTGAGAAACAGATTGAGGCTCCAAGAAGCATGTGTTTTCCAAATGTAACTGGCAATCCAATATGTATCTTATTGGTACTGGGTTCTGCTGGCATGCTCTCCAGCTTCTAGATATAATAATTTTATAAAGGAAAATGAGCACCTTCTTAGTTATAAATGAAACAGATCTTTAAAATTCATGTCTTCTTTATCCTTGAGTATCTGTCCCTTTCTAATGTGGTCCTATATTTTGCTCCCCTTCTCCATTCATTCTCCTCCTTTTGCCATTAAATAATGTTCAGTGTTAGCCCCAGATTACAAAGACTCAAATGTTCTAATACTGGCTGGATATAGATTAGGTGCTCCTCAGAAATTTGTTGAACAATTCAATTAGCTGTGGAGGGGAAGTCTGAAAGCCAGTCAGAATTATGATCCTCCCTGGGGAGGTGTGTTAACATGAAAAAGTACGCCATGGGTTAAGACGCCAGGTGCAGCAGCATGCTCAGAACTGAACAGAACTCCGATAAAGGCATCATTACTAAGTTGTTCCTAACAATTGCCAGCTTCTTCGGATGGAATGCTAAATGTTGCTCATTCAAATCTTCTTCAAAGACAGGTACTGGGGCTTCATTACTGTTGATAAAACATTTTGAAATCTTCCTGAAAGTCATTAAGGAATGATGTTAGCAGGAGCCCCAGCCCAGCTGGAAGCCGACTTCATCAAACATCTGCAGAAAAATGTCTCTAACTAAATTGGACTTAAGACAACTGTCAGAAAGAGAGCTTTCCCATGCCCTTAACTACCCTGTCATTTCTGTGGGGGAGGGGGAGCTTTTATTTTTTTTCCATACATTCTAGAAAACAAGCCCTGTTTCAGGATTTATCTTCTTAACATCTACATGAAATATGGTAGGATAGAGAGAGTGGGTGGGATCCTAGAAAGGACTGTCTGCATATATTAAAATGCCCAATACTTTGTGCAAAAAGGTCTACTGTGAATCATGTGGTCCAAAAGGGACCAAGTATGCAATTCCTGGGATTTAGGGGTGGGTAAGATGAAGCAATAGTTGAGTTTTATTTTCTAACTGAGAATCTTTTACTTAAGAAGTTTGCCATTAAGACCATTTTACTTTTGAACCCTCTGAAAGGGTTTTTATTCTAATAAATCCCAGTGCAGCTGAGACTGAAACCTGGACATTTACCGAAGGAAATATTATGTTTGCTGTTATTATTCCTACTTTTAGGCAATATAACTCAAGGAATCTTTTCAGGCACCCGTGAAATGTCGCAATGTAGTCTGAGCTCAGTCTGATAATCAACTCGAGAAAAGAAATCTCACTTTGCACGTTCAAGGCAGAGGCTTATCTCTAGCCTTCTGGGTACTAGAGCAAATTTCCCAGCATTACCTACTGGTCACTCTTTGCCTCATTAAACAGCTCCAGATCAATGAGCATGTGCAATCATAAGAAGGCTCTGTCCTAGGGAAGGCAAATCGCAGTCCAACTTCAAAGCAGCACACCTGACCTAATAGGAGAGTGTTCCAGTTTATTGCTTTACACGAATGTGTGCTTCAATCTATTACACTGATGACTTACCTTGTACTACTCTATGTTCAATTATGTATTTCTCGCTCTCATTACAGACCTTCAAACGACCACAAAAATATATTCATTTAATGCTTTTTCTGCTCCTTTAAAATTTTTATCATTCAGACAGGAGGAAGAAAATGGTTTGAGCATTAGCACTGGGTATAAACTCAGATTGATTCTATGTACTTAAATTACTCAGATAATTGGAGCAAAGAAACTGTTTCACTGGCTAAAGTTGAATTAGCTGCTGAAGATGTACTTGGGGTCTTAAATACATAGATATTCTAAATACATCAGTGCACCCAGTACCTATGGTGATACAAAAAGGAAGGTAATAAAAGTTTCTGGGCTTCCCAAGAGATGAATATAGGAAAGCCGGATTTTTAGAAGGATGTGGAGGCAATAGGTAAGATAATTTTTATGCTGTAGAATCTTGTAATTACTTGGTTTATAATTTAGAAACATTTTATTTGTGGGAAAATGAGATTTACTAGTTGCTCCCAATTTTTAATTATACGACTGACTTTTATTTTAAAAGCCAAATTAAGCAAAGTCAATTATTTAATCATATATATATATATGCAAATAATATATATAGACGTACATATGTGATAAATTATGTATGAGTTGGTGTTTTTTCTTACTTCATAAAGATAAAAAGCACGTTGACAATATTCTATGATTTGTTTCATGCTAGAATGGATCATGTAGTGGTTTAAAACTAAGTAACAAAGAACAGTGCACGTGTTCTTCCATGCTAACTCTTTTCTGATATATGAAATTTATTTGTTGATAAAGAAATTTGTCTATATTGGTACTTTGAAGAGAAATGGTTCACTTACTGCTATTCATCTGACAGAGAATGAGAATAGAGACAAGTGAATTGGGGAGGGGAGGAATTTATAAGAAGACTAAGGAGAAAAACCAGCTCTTCTTTCAGTGACCCTCCCTGTCACTGCTCTGCCTGAGAATTGCTTGAAGTACCAAGGCTGAGGCTGGGCACTGTTTGCCCTTAAAGACTGCTAGATATCTTTTGTTATCCATCCATCCATCCATCCATCCATCCATCCATCCATCCATCCATCCATCCATCATATCCATTAATCTATCTATCTATCTATCTATCTATCTATCTATCTATCTATCTATCTATCATCTATCTAACATTTCTAGTTTTTACTTGTCTATTCTTTATGGTATTAACCATTTGTCCTTTGGAATGGTGTTAAATTCTTCTCCCAATATCATGCAATAAAATGAGTTTTATCTTCATTAGTCAAAAAAAAAGAAAGAAAGAAAAAGAAAGAAAGAAAAAAGTCTTCATTCAGCATTTTCAACTGGAAGCAAATTATCACAAAAAGAACATGGTAATATGATGACTTGTTACTGAAACTATTCATTTGACACAACAAGTTGAATATGAAAAATAGCAGAGAAGTAACCATTTGTCTAGGTTACACAATGGCAGGCAATCTAACCGTTCTAATTCTCTCCACCAATTTAATTCCATTTAGAACTGGCAACCTGTGGGCACTTTAGTATCCTCATGTATCCAGAGACTCATTTGTTATTATTTACTTCATCTGTTGCTTATTTACCTGATAAACACTTATGAATCTCTGCAGCATTGCTAGGTACCCCGCTAAGAGCTTGGGGCATGAAATTTTAAAGACTAAATTTTCAGAGCATGCCCCTTTCCACTGTATAGTTCCTTGATATGCTACCCCTTCCTTGTTCCTCTCTCCCAAGGACACTGTGAGGTGATACAAGGCAGTTTCTAAGCTAGTTTGGTTTTTACAAGGTCATTGAAACAAAGACCAACATCCTTAGTATCCAAAGCTTGTTCATAAAGCATTTTGCATTTCATTCAGCACCAAGTTTTGTTTCTTGTTCACTCTGACATTTTAAGGAACCTTTTTTGATTTAAACCATTCTCATTCTGATCCCCCTTTTTTCAATACCACAGAGCGAATGACTGTTCTTTTCTCTGCCACCTTCTTAAGGTTGAAATCCTTCAGTGGTGTGCAAATAAGGGGACCTCTTTGACAGGCAAAGACACAAGCTGGAGCCGCATTTGCTGAAGGTTCCTCCCTGTAAAGGCATCTGATAACCAGTTGTGAAATATAAAAATCCTTTTAAGCTGTGGCTGAAAACATCCTATTTTAAGATTTGTTGTGAATACCTACCTTCAAGGGCTGCATAATGAATTCCTAAGTTTAAAGGGAGTCAGGAAAAATGGCTCCTTTTTTTTTTTTTTTTTGCTTTTCTTTATACACTTAAGAAATTAATAGCCATTGCAATGAATGGAGGGTATTCCAAGGGACTGGTGTCTAAGATCACATTTGCTAGGCACGTCCTGCCATGATTCATTCCTAGAATTACCTCCAGGGATGGACAGTGTGCCAGGTTCTCTCCTCATAGGAACAGATGGCACAGTCAAATTAGGAAAATACAAGAAGGGCTTATTTACAAGAACAGACTAACCACAAAGTTGCAGGTAGGGAGTTTAGGGAAAGCCTGGGGGATAGTACAGGAACCTTGGGCTGGTCCCAGAACATGCTGTTAACTCCAGCTCTTAATGGGACTGAGAAAGAACAGGGTTATGAGAACCTAGAGGAGAAAATGGCATGGCTGCAGGATGCCTGGAAGCAGGGTCACCTTGTTTTGAGGTGACCTCAATGAATGGCACCAGAGGAGTGAATCCTTCTTCCATCTCCAGTTAGAACTTCCTTTGGCTGAACTCACCTTGAACCAGTAGGACACATGAGCTTATTAAAGATTTCCTTCTAGGTCAGTGTCCTGGGGCAGAGACTAAGGTGAGGACAGGTGCACAGCATATGGAATGCATCTGGCATAAGCAAACGGCTGCCTCTGTGCATCTACCCAGAAGTAGTTTCCATTTTGTCTCCATGCATTATGGTTAGTATGCAGCTTAATTTCCTTAGGACATTATCTCTATAGAGTTTTCCTCCATGCTTAAGCCTAGTGTCCATATCACTAATATATTTATTTGTCTGCCTTCCTCCACTATAGAATCTGTATCTTGTGAAACATAATTTGGGGAATTATTAAAGCCTGTAATTTAATAGATTGCACAATATTGTACGCTATAGTAGTAATCATTGACCAATAAAAATAACGCATATAGATAAAGAATTCAGACTTAGGAATAAATATAAATCATAAAGGTAAAGAATGCAGATGTAGGATTCAATCAGTGAGTATTAGAATAACACCCATTAAACAACATAAACATAAATGTATAAATTCTGAGGCATGTTATTCAATGAGAGTCTGTAAACTTCTCATCACATAAGAGCAGCACACAGGGTAGAGGTCTAAACTATGCTCATGACCCTTTTCAATATGAGATTAAAACATTATATTCTTGTACTTCTAGAGAAATATTGAAATTATAAAGGGTGATCATATATGGTACAATTATAGCAAAGACAAAGTAATCAAAATGAGATATTTGGAGTCTCTTCTATAAAAACTAACCTAACATTTGCAAATGGGGATTCCTCAACTTACTTTTCTGTGAGTAGCCTTTTGTTTTCTTCTCTTATTGCTCTCGCTAAGAATTCAAAAAGGAAAGGGGTGGTGAGAATAGACACTTGCCTTGTCATTGATTTTAGTGCAAACTCTGATTTTTTTCTTCATTTACAATGATGGCTGTCATATACAGACTTTATTATATTTAGGTAAATTTCCTCACTATGCAGTCTCTTGGGCTTTTATCAGGAAAGGATGGTGGATTTTGTCAAAGGAACTTTATGGTTTGAAAGAGATAATTTATTGATTTACACAAACTGAGCCATCACTGAATCTCTAGAATTAAACTATGTTGGTCACAATGAATGACCTCTTCAATGTGACTGTCAAATTGATTTGTCATTTTTTATTTAATTTTTTTATCTGTCCAAATCAAGAAGATTTATCTGCAGTTTTCTTTTGTATCTTTTTTTCTGTTTGTTTGCTGTTTGTTTCTTTGTTTGATTTTGCTTGCCTTCATCTGTTTTTGGCATTATGGTAATGATACCAGCATCATAAAATAAGTTTGGGACGTTTTCTCCCCTTTTCAGTTTCAGGTAGTAATTTGAGTAGTACTAATGTTAATTCTTCTTTTGTGTCCTGATGGAATTCTATAGTAAATCTGTGTGGTTCCGGTCACATGAATTGGGAGATTTAAAAAAAATATATGGTTATGGACCTGTTAAAATTCCTTGTTTCATTTTGCTTCAATTTTTGTATGTTTAATTCATCTGAACATTCATCCATTTTAATAATACTTTTCCAAATACATAGTATACATGTTTTGAAAGTATGTCCTTATTTATTTTTTTTAATTTTATTACTATCAGTTGTAAAGGTTAAATTTTCTTTCCTAATTTTATCTTGTTTAATATGGACAAACGTTTGTCAATTTTGCTTATCATTTCAAATGAAGTAATTCCTCATTTGTTGATTCTTGTGTTGTGTTTGTTCTCTTTCATTAATTTCATCCCTGATTTTTTTTTTTAATCCTTTTCCATCTAGATTTTTGTGTTTGTCTTGCTTTTACTTTTTCAAGTCTCTTAGGTGAATCATACCATAATTAGCCTGAGATTACTTAAAAGTTTTGGTGTAGGATCTTAGTGTCATAAAGTTGCCTCTCATGATTGCCTTCATTATAATCCATACATTTTTGGTACGTTGTATTTTTCTTTAATTTAATTGTACGAATTGTTATTTCCTTCTTGATTTCATTGACCTAGTTATCATTCAATAGTTTGTTATATAATTTTCATGCATTTATTTACTTTCTGTGGTTCCTACTGGTGTTTATAGCTAGCTTTATTTCATTGTTGTCAGACAAAATTATATTAATTTAAAATTCTGTATTCTCTGAGACTTGATTTATTTTCTAATATTCAATTAATTTTGGAGAAAGTCCCATAGGGTACTGGGGAAGTAAGTCAGTACTTGGGTGGATTATTCTGTAGATGTAAAAATCTCACTCCTAAAAGACACATTATCAAATGAAAATTTCAGTACTAGAAATGAGATAGTTTGAAGCATTGAGATCCTTCCCTGAGTTATTAGTCAGGGTCATGTCAGAGGTTGCTTTAACAACACAGGTTATTGATTGACATTGTTTTTTTGTGACCCATCATAACTGTAAGGTCAGTAACTACTACTGAAGATAATACACACTTTGGTTGCAGGACATAGAGAAACCAGTCTCAAACTGACCAGAAAATCTCTATCCTGCTCACTAACTTTTACGTTGTCAGAAGATACTATCTATGTAGTCTTGGTGAGAAGCGATATCAAGGATTTACACAGCACTGCTCCCTGTACACTACAATACAATATCAACCTGCTAGGGTAGATATGCCCATTGCTCCAATAGATTAATAACTGCTATGAGTAACTGACCATTTTTTATTATATTTGAGGTCTTTCCACATGAAGGGGTTTCATGTCTGGTGTTACAATCCAAGTCCATCTTACCCATGACTGGTAAAGTCAAATACTAGGGTAGAACCTACTATTGTTATTTTTGCTACATGGTCATGCTACCAAATTGCCATCTAGATATTTATATTTTTTTCCATATCTTGACTACTCTCAACTTTGGCCAAAAGAAGTATCTCTTTGCAGTAGTCAACATTTAATGAAAAGATACATAACACATCAAACTGCTGAGAATAAGATTAGAACATCTATATTAACTCAGCCCATCAAACAGCAAAGTTCATGGAACATTGTAGAATAGAAATCAGAAAGTACAAGCCAGAAGACAGGGAGGAAGGGCTGTGTAATGTCTTCTAGACATGGCATGGCTATCACATTTGGAACTCGTAGCATCTGTGTTTATTACCACAAAATCTACAATCAGTAAGCCAGCAGCAAATTTCCAGCATAGTTGAGGTAGATGGTATCAAAATCTATCCCCACAACGCATCAAATAGCTATGTACAGTGGATGTTTTCTGGGGAACAGACACATCCTTTACTGAAGATTTGGGCACTGGCAGTTTTCCCATGCTTCAACAGATAATCCCACACATATTCATACACTGGTGACACCAATAAAACTTAGTGGGTTAATACAGAAAGAACATGAAGCTTGGAGGGAACATGTTGGAGAAAATATGGGGAAGTTAGAGAGTGAGATGCAGCATAGATATGAATATATCTCATTGTGTGCATGAAAGTCTCAAAAACTAAAGAAAATTGAAAAAGTAATACTTTCTAAAATTTTGTTGTATCATAGTAAAATAAAGTTAGGAATCATAGCAACAGAAACCACAGAAGTTATAGAATTACATTCAGAATGAATAAGCCATTGAAGAAGTGAGGGCTTTTATCATGAGGTAATACTGGACTTTGTCAAAAAACTTTTCTGCATCTACTGTAATCATTAAGTGATTTTAGTTCCCATGTCCACTTATGTGCCGTAATACATCCAATGAGCAACATATGTTGAACTATGTTTGCTACCCTGTAAAGAATTCAGCATGATCATTGTTCATAAATTTTTTAATAAGCTAAAAAATTCAGTTTGCAAATATTTTATTACATTTTTTTCTCTATTTTCATTGGAGAAATATATAGTTTCCTTTTTCAAATGTCTTTATCTGATTTTTGTATCAGAGTGATAGTAGCTTAATAGAATAAGCCTGATAGTGTTTTCCCCTTTTGTTTTATGAGGGGCAAAGCTCTGAAGATTAAGAATCAAAGTACCATGGCTTAATATAATAAAGGTTAAATAAGACAAACCTACAGCCAAAATTGTGTCAAGATCAGAAATGATACAAGGGTGGCTCCTCTCTGTGCTCATTCAATATAGAGCTTCATATCTTAGCTAAAGCAATAAAGCAAGTAAAAGAGGAAAAAAAGTTATAGCTAAAAAAGGAAGAAATTAAATTATCCTTATTTGCAGGTGATATGATACCATGCTTTAAAGACACTAAAGATTCCATCAGAAAAAATATCAGATACAATACATGCATTCAGGAACACAGCAGTGCACACAATCAACACACACGCAGAGAAACTAGCTTCTATATATCTGTAATGAAGTTGAAGAAAAAGAAATAAGGGGTGAATACCATACGCACAGTAGCTTTAAAAGAACCTTTCATCTACCCCAAAATCTAAAAATGGGTACATTGAATAAAAGGATAGATGGAATTGAAAACAACATTAAATGATGGAAAGAATTTCTGTGTTCCTGAAGCATAAAAAATATCCATGGTAATTCTCTAAGTTGGGGTTTCTTTTGATGTGAATAGACACCATGACCTTGACAACTCTTATGAAGGAAAACAACTAACTGGGGCTGGCTTACAGTTTTAGAGGTTTGGTCCATGATCATCATGGCGAGAAACATGTCAGCCATGTGGATAGATGTAGTTCTGGAGAAGGAACTGAGAGTTCTACATCTTTATCCACAAGCAGCATGAAGAAGACTATTACTCTGGGGATAGTGTGAGCATTTGAGACTTCAAAGGCTGTCTCACAGTGACATATTTCCTCCAGACACACCACACCTCCTAATAGTGCCACTCTCCATGGGCCAAGAGTCTATGTGGGTCATGCCTATTCAAAGCAACACAATATTGAAGATAAACAATAGATTCAATAAAATCCCCATCAAAAGTTACTTGGAATCTCAAAAGACCACAAAAACTAAAGATAGGTTTGACTATAGATTTATGTGTTCGAATGCTTGGCCCATGGGGAGTGACACTATTAGAAGGTGTGACCTTGTTGGAGTCAGTGTGGTTTGTTGGAGGAAGTGTGTCACTGTGGAAGTGGGTTTTAAGGACTACTAGGCTTAACTTCTGCCCAGTGTGGAATTCCAGTTTCTTTCTGGCTGCCTGAAGAAGACAGTCTCCTCCCAGTTGCCTTTGGATCAAGGTATAGAATTCTAGGCTCCTCCAGAACCATGTCTGACTGGGTGCTGCTGTGCTTCCCATCAAGATGATAATGGACTAAGCCTCTGAAACTGTAAGCCACCCTCAATTAAATGCTGTCCTTCATAAGGTTTGCCTTGGTCATGGTGTCTATTCATAGCAATAAAACCTTAACTAAGACATAATTCTCGGCAGAAGTAGCACTGCTGATAGTATCACCATCCCTGATTATATTACAGATCTGCATTAATAGACATAATGCAATAATAGAACAAAATAAGCATATAAATGAATAGAACAGAGTAGGGGTTCCCATGTGTGCATGCAATTACAATTAGCAAAAAAAAAAAAAAAAAAAGCCATGAGTTTAAAGGAGGAAAGGGAAAGGAGAAAGGAGAAATGGTGTACGTATATCATAATCTCAAATATAAAATTAAAAAAAATACTTTGAGAAGCTTTTGAAAAGTAAATCAATTAGATTAACTTTTAAAAAGTTTCTCAATACATAAGAGAAAAGATGACATGTTCAGCCAACGGAGCTGTGAGAAATGGATATCAATGGGTGTAGAAGGTTCCTACTAGAGCCACATCACCAGTGCTGCATACAAAATCAAAGTATGTCAAAGATCTGACACTAATGTAAGATCTTAATGGAAGATCCAAAATTCTGAACTCTTAGAGGAAGACTTAGGAAAGACAGGGGAAAATAGAGGTACAAGTGCTCTGAAGGGGGAAGGAGAAAATGAGAGTGGGCTCTGATAAGAAGTAGAGAATAAATACAGAAGAAGGACATATGAGAGTTAAATAACAGTAAGGATATCAAAGCTGTAATAAGGAATCATACTATTAACTACCTACCTTTAAACACTTAGACTACACATAAGTCAGTGTACACATGAACTCATATAGTTCCAATGAAAAATTTTCATCTAGGATGACAATGCCTCCCTCAAGAGCCATAGACTATCTAAAAAAAATTCCCACCACTATGTATAAGAAGCCTATTTTGAATTGTTGATTAGGGTTGTCCAGGAGATTCTCAGATCATTATAGGCTACTGCTATCATCATTGTTTGCCTCCTAGAAATAGAAAGTAAGCCCTTATTGCTGAAGCCCCATATAATCTGAACACAAGGGTCATAGGACCTGAGTTTGAACTGACATGAAAGACTCTTCCTCAAGGTTTACCTGTTATGGTACTAGAAGAGATCAAATGAAGGTTGGAAATAGCCACAGTCCTAACCTGGTATGATACTTATGAAGCACAGTAATGACTATCATGGCATGGTAGCTCTCAAGGCATGATAGTCGCTTGTGCTCCTTGGTTGTAAATAGCTTTAAATTAGACTTAATGTCCAGTGAATGAAAGGGAAATCATGCTTGGTACTGGAAAACTCATCAATACCCTCAGCTAATGAAGTCATAGATCTTAAAAGAAAACCTCTAACTGATACTTTAGTAAGCCAGCATAACCCCTAAGTACTTTCAAAATAATATTTGTGCTTATATTCAAATAAAGTGTTGTCCTCAATTTTTAGTAAGGAAATTTCTCTTGACATCAGAGAGAGACCATTTCAGAAACTCACACCTGATCAAAATGCAGAGTTGGAATGCCAGTCCCAACTGCTATATCAACAACACAACTCAACTCCTGCACCTAAGGCTCATGGAACATCACAGAAAAGGAAGAAATTGTAAAACTCAGAGGAACAAGAAGTTTGCTGTTAGACTGTTGCCCAGAAGTGTTAGAAGCTACACACAGGAATTCTCAACAATGTGGCTGCCTAGACGTGACTTGAAAATAATGACACCAGTAAACACACTGATGTGGATGGGAAGTGTTCAAAAGGCTTCAACCCTACACAGAGAACTACAGAAAATTAAGGAAGGCTGAGGGGGAGAAACAGTCTTCTCAGAGAAGAACATCAAATGGTCCAGCTTAAAATTATATACAAGCAAGCAACATTATACAGACAGATTAGATTGAATTTAGGAATGTATATGTATATATATCACAATACAAACACATATTTGTTTGTGTGTATGTGTGTGTGTTTGTGTGTGTTTGTAAAACAATTAAAGTAAGAGAGGCCAGGATTTGTGAAAAAGAAAAGGGAAGGAATATGCTGGAGGGGAGTAGTTGGAGAAATGAAAGGGAAGGGAAAACAATGTAATTATAATCTCAAAAATTAAAAAAATTAAACAAACTAGTATAAGCATGAAATTTCTGAAGCAGACTTCAACTGCTTAGAGACTATTGCAAGAACTAATAGGATAGCATGGAATTAAAAAGCTTCTGTTGTTTGCGTTTCCTGGTGAAATGTAAATAAATACCATGGGAACTAACTTATTTGAGCGCCAATGGGAGCTTACTTACAAGCACATGGAAACATACAGAAGTATAGGTGACCCTCAAACAGCTCCATCACTTTAAAGCCCCACCTCAACATTGATTGATGGCCTGATGAAATTAAGATGGAGGACCCTTTTCAGTTGCCTTTCTATCTGCTGAGTACTCTTGTACCTTCTGAGACCTTGGGCAACTGGGACTGGACTGGATGCTGCTGTGGTTCAAGAGCATTTAGGAGGAGAAAGTGGTTTAAATTTCAGGTGAGTATCTAAGCCTATTCAGCACAGGCCATTCCTATGAGATACTTAATTTGTGTGTGTGTGTGTGTGTGTGTGTGTTGTACGTATGTATGTATGTATCCCCACTCTATATATGCACACATGCTTGCATATGTATGTGTCTGTATGTGTGTCTGTGTGTGCATTTTCATCCATTAAAAAAAATGAAATTATGTCATTTACAGGAAAACGAATAGAACTAGAGATCATTATGATGAATGAAATAAGCCAGACATAACTGTTGATTTCAAGATGGCAATGGCCATATGCCCAGAGTACATTGCTGCACAGAGCAAAGGGAATAATGAGCAAAGTGAAGAACCGACCTACAGCATGGGACAACATGTCTAACTATGTACAGCATCAGTTCACTATCTACAACTTTTACTGAACTCAAAATTAAATCCTAAAATCTTCCAGTCAACAAAGAGCAAATGAATTGAATGTATAATTCTAAAACTAACTAAATAAAAGTGGTCAAATAGATCCATGAAAAATATCGATCAATATCCTTAGTGATCATGAAATTGCAAATTAAAACAACACAGAGATTTCATCTTGTCCCACTTAGAATGGCTGTCATTAACAAAACAAGAAAACAATACCAAGAATGCAAGGAAAGATGTGTTCTTTTATACTGCTGTGAAACTTCAAATGTCTGTGGCTACTGGAAAAATAGTATATGTGTGTTCCTCAAAATAGTAGTAAAAAATTACCATATAATCTAAGTTCTTTATCACTTCTAGTTCTCTAAAGGACTCTGGCTCAGCAAACACCACAGATGTATTTGCACATCTGTGCTCACTGAAACATTATTCAAAGTAGCCAAATTATGGATCCAGCCTAGATGCTCATTAGCACATGTGCGCCTGTGCATGCTCACATGCACATACATACATGCGTGTGCACACACAAACACATACACATGCACACACACAAAGGAAACTTTTCACTCATAAAGTGATGAAATTATGCCATTTTAAAAAACAATGGATGGATCTGGAATTGATGGAATGTTAAGTGAAACAAACCAGAATAAGAATGGTAAATGACATTTTCTGTCATGCTTGAAACTTCTATTTAAATATGTGACATATAAAATATATAGATGGCATAAAAAGAGGACAATGTGGATGTTGAAATAGTTTAATAGAGAAAAGTTTGAGAGAAGGAATGATTAATGCAGTAGGAAAAGAAATACTTACTGGATATTTCAGTCAACCTTGATTCAAACTGATATGATATGATACAATAAAATACATTACGATACTATGATAGTATACTATACAGTACAGTATATCCCATGAGAATATGACCTGTCAGGAGAGCAGCAGTGGGGCAATAGGTAGGCATATGTAGTGGAAAACAAGTAAAAGGAAAGTGCAATGCTATAGATAAGAAAATGAAAATGAACTGAACACTTTGATTTTAAGTGACATTCTTAGAAAATTAATAAAAATACCAAAAGTATTTGTGAGAAGGAATCTCTTTATTGCAACTGTAAGTACTCTGATAGAATATTTATGAGTAATACTGACAATACGGCATGTTGTGCTTGGTTTATTCATTTCCCCCAAAGATGAGTGAATTCCATCAGATCACTCACTGAGCCAGTGATAAATGCAGTATTAAACTATAAAGAAAATGGCCCATATTTCACCAGAGAAAAGAGTTCAAGATTAAGTGTAAAGGTTTCCTTTCATTCCCACTATCCCCATGGAGATTCATATTCTTTTAACCTTCTCTCCAAGAAGTGGTTTAGTTCATTTTATCCAACTAACCAAAAGGTGGCAGACAACAGCATAACTCTATACCTATTTTGCAACTTAGAAAAATAAAAACTGAAGAAGGCAGCATTCGCTTGGTACTAATCATGTTTTCTCTGACCGTTGAAAATACTTCATATGTTGGGAGAGAATCTGAGGAACCAAAGTCAGGATTTGGCTTAATACAAGAGCAATTTATTTTCTTGTGCCCAGAGAATCATGGGTATCATGATATAAGTAGGTCACACGCACAGAGGCATTCTCGCCCATGGGTGCCTGCAGTATACTTCCACTGTTTTTGTGGATAAAGATGCCAGAGCCCAGCGAGTACGTAACTTGCTCACATTCTCTCAGTAATTCCGGTGTTTGATGGAGACTACAGTACTTTAGCCTCTGTCTGTCTATCTCCAAAATCAGTGACCTTTACCTTGGACCATTTAGCCCTTTCATTTCCACACTTACTGGAGTAAAAGGACATTTTATTGCTAGGGTTTTATCCAAGTTCACGTCTAGGCTCTACCAGCTAGGTATCTGAAGCAATTTCCAGGAATCAAAGTTAACTCAATCGAATTTAGAACCAATTTGTTTCCATTCTCTTGAGGAAGGAAGGTGTCAGCTATTACCATTCCTACCATCAGACCTTATCACTTTCAAAGGACCACAACTTGCCCTATCCTCAATCTGGTCCTGAATTCTTATTCATTTTTTCATTTTAAGCCCGAGGTTGGGAGGTTCAAATTTTTGAAGTACTAGCGAATAAATGAGAGTATTAACTTTACATAAGAGACACTTAAATTTGTTATAATATTTTAGAGTTGAGATTATTGTTGATTACATTAATATCTCACTTTTTCATTAATTTATTCATTTTTTCACTTTACATCCTGATCAAAACCCTCTGCCTCCTCTCCTCCCAGTCCCACCCTCACAAGCCCCTCCTCCTATTACTCCTCCCCACTTCTTCAGAGATTGGGTACCATCCTGCCATGGAACATCAAGTCCCAGCAGGATTAGGCACATCCTCTTCCACTGAGGCCCAGAAAGGTAATCTAGCAAGAGGATCCAATGGTAGGCACCAGAGCCAAAAACAGCACCCTTCCAAACATTAGGGAATTCACATGAAGACCAACCTGTGCTTCTGCTGCAAATGTGTACGTAGCCTAGGTCCAGTGCCTGGATTCTCTTTAGTTGGTGGTTCAGTCTCTGTGAACCTCTATGGGCCCATATTAATTGACCCTGTATATCTTCTTGTGGAGTCCTTGGCTATTCCAGCTTGCTTGGTTCTATCCCCTACTCTTTCACAAGACCCCGAGGTCTTCCTAATGTTTGGCTATGGGTCTCTAAATATGTTTCCATCTGCTGCTCAACAAAGCCTCTCAGGAGACAGTTATGTTAGGCTTCTGTCTATAAGGATAGCAAAGTGTCATTAATACTATCAGGGGTTGGCTTTTTCCCATTAGATGGGTCTCCATTGTGGCCAGGCATTGGTTCGCCGTTCCCTCAATCTTTGCTCCATCTTTATCCCTGTACATTTTGTAGGCAGGATAAATTTTGAGTCAAGGTTTTATGGGTGAGTTTATGCCCCCTCCCTCTACTGGAAGTCGTGCCTGGCTACAGGAGGTGGGCAGTTCATTCTCCATAACCCCAGTTGATAGAAGTCTTAGCTAGGTTCACCCCAGAGACTCTCTGGAGCCTCCCCTGTCCCAGATCTCCAGCTAGTCTTTGGAAATTGGTTTTGCAGATTCTCAAAAAATTGGCAATAGTTCTACCCCAAGACCCAGCTATACCACTCCTGGGCATATACCCAAAAGATGGCCTACTATACTACAAGGATACTTGCTCAACTACATTCTTAGATGCTTTATTTGTAATAGCCAGAAACTAGAAACAGCTTAAATGTCTCTCAACTGAAGAATGCATAAAGAAAATGTGGTACTTTTACATAAGGAAATGCATCATAAGATTTGCTGGCAAATAGATGGAACTAAAAAAAGAATGTCATCCTGAGTAAGGTAAGTCAGACCCAGAAAGACACAATGGTATGTACTCATAAGTGGATATTAGCCATAAAGTACAGGATAATCATGCAAAAATCCACAGACCCCAAGAAACTAAGTAATGAGAAGGGCCCAAGGGAGGATGTGTGAATACCACTCAGAAGGGCAAACAAGAGAATCATCAGAGGTGTATGGACAGAGAGAACTGGATAGGAGGAGGAGTCGGGGGAACAGAGATGGGGAGAGGCTGAGGAAGGGCTGAGAGAGGGAAGGAAAATTGATTGGGGGACTATATCACACTTATAATGAGATTAATTAAATTATCACTAGAACTCCAAAATACTCAAAGGTACAAACTGCCCAGAGATCAGCTTGAACTTGCAAACATCATCATTCCTTTCTCAGTCTAAAAATATACTGTGCCACCCCCCAAAGAAAACCCCTCAAAACCCAACAAAATCACCAATATTCTGAAAACATATTAAGTTTAATAAGAATTTGTTAGTACCACCTGCTATCTGCTCAGTGGAGTATAACAAGAAGATTATGATATAATCTGTGACCTTTAGGGAATTTTAATGTCATACTGCAGATAGGAAATACACTCACACTTAAAAAAAATCTATTTGAATGTTCAAATACCTCAGACACTGTAAGCTCTTTGGAAGTATAAGAGTAGAGAGAGCTAAAAACTAAGCCAGCTAGATAGTAAAACAGGTCAAGACTGGATTTACTTTATGTCAATAATGTCTCTGGGACATCTCCTCCTGTTCATTATTAATTTCTGGTTTCACTGCGTGCTTTCTGTCACTTACACATTTGCTCCTCAAAATTTCTAGGAAGTAGGGAGCTTTAAGACATTGAGCCCCACCCACATGGTCTTAATGAGAATTTGCATTAAGGACATCCCTGGGCTGGTTATACACACAATAAATTTTGAACAGCATCACCAGAGAGCTATTGACACTCTCCAAGATCTTCCTATCAGGACTTATTCACACTCTATGTGGTTGCCCAATGGCCTTTCTGCTGTGGATGCTTGGCCTTGTTTCCCAGCTTAAGACAGTACTACAGCTCCAAGCTTACAATGTTACATCCAAACTTCATAGTGTGGAGTTTGGCTTCCTAAAGTTACCCTTCATATATTTACCCTTCTCTTCCTTTCCAACACCTAAGAATCTAGAAAATCCTGAGGCAAAGGTTTTGAGTTCACATTGCATGGTTTTAGAGTTAAATCAGTTTGTGTAATCAGGAAAGTCTGTATGCCCAATTAGTTTTCCAGGATCCTATGGATCTTCCAACATTTTTACTAAGCACCCTAGGATTTCAGTGGCAATTTACAGGGTTCCTCATGAGGAACTGACAGTTTCCTCTTCTCTGATCTCAAGGTCTTTCATTCATACATCAATTATCCCACTTACTGGAATCCGTTGTCCCCAGCAGGATATAGGTTTAAATATGACTGATGGTTCTAGCTTAGGCAGCTGAATAGGTGTCATTTCATATTAGTTTATTAGTTGCATTCTGGTATGACAGCTTGGGAAGAAAGGAATTTAAATTCTAAAGGGCTTTCTAGACTTTTCGCATCTGGTTCTCCAAGTGCATGGTGCTCTGAAAAAACACAAGATATGGATATTTTTAAGACTCCAAATGACTGCCACTTCCAGCTGCATGACCTTGGATAATTGACCTCTGTAGGCAAGCGTCATCATCTTTAAGACATGAATAACAATTCGAGCTGTGTCCCAAGATACTCATGGGAATTACAATAACTCAAGAGATGATCTACACGTAAGGGTTAAGACAACTAGATGGCATGGCACATGTAATACCCACTCATTTTCCTTTATACATTCCTTTCATATAACTCGATAATTATTTCCTGAAAACTGTCATTAAATATATCAGTTATAAACGCGATCATGGAATAGTACTGGCTCTAAAGCCAAAGTATATTAGGGTAAGTGTGTGCAAAAGAAGTTGGGAGATTGTATAAGCCACATTCAGTACAAAACTAATTAAGCATAAGAAATTTTGAAAAAGGGAGTCACAGATGGGGTGACATTTCACTTACCCTTCCCCAAATACCCTGCCAGAAAATATAATTTGAAAGCCCTACCATAGAATGTTCTATAATTACAATAGTTGCAAATTCCATTATCATCTAGAGCAATGGTTCTCAACCTTCTGATTGCAGCAACCCTTTAATACCTCATGTTGTGGTCATCCCCTAACTATAAAATTATTTTTGATGCTTCTTTGTAACGGTAATTTTGCTACTGTTATGAATTTTGGTATAACTATATGTTATGCAGGATATCTGATATGTGACCTCCATGAAAGAGTCCAGACTCTCCAAAGGCCAGGTTTTTTTCCTCTCCTTTGAGACACTGCTGTGAAACAGCATGGTGAACCTTGCTGATATCTCCTCTTTTCTCCATACATGTCCAAGGCAAGGCTTATTGCATTTTATGTTATATTAGATCCTGACTGATACCTTGATCTCAAGTTTCTTATGTCTGCCATGCCCCAGGTCTTAATCATTGACAACTTAATTGCCTTTCTCTTGCTAAGTCACTTCCAACCCCACATCCTCCATCAGATCATGTTGTCTCCATGCCCAGGGATCTCTAAAATTCTTGCCTGTGGCTACACAGCAAGTCATACTCCATAGCTGTACATCTTTCCCTTTCCCTCTAAAGACTGAGAACACAGTGCATACTGGAGTCTCGGCATTCCTCCCCCCTAGCTTCTCCCACATTCTAGTACAAGACAGGACAGGATTTCCCCACTCAACTCCTCATAAGCTTCCAGGGTCCATTTCCTTCTCCACACAGCATAAAAGATCTCAATTGTTCAAATCTAAGATGAGATCAGAAGGCTTTAGTTTGGTCATCTGAACCAAACAGTTCCTTTCCATGAGGGAGTTTGTAGTTCATTCTTAGAAACCTTGTTTCTGTAAGCTCGGGCTCATTTTAAATTAGAATTCTGATGTACCCCAAATCCACCTCAGCCTGATTCTCTGGGAGAGGAATGCCATATACTTTATGGACTTTGTTGTTTTTCACACATAATCCCATTATTCTTCTGAAATGGAAGATTAAGTTTCCCAGCACATGGCTGACTGGAAGCCCAATATCACCAAGTACATAACAATTTGCCTGCAGTTCCCCTGAGGAAGGTTATTAACAACAACTTAGTCCTTGATAAATGACTATGTTTCTGAGGTAGTGGTTTATATCAAGGTTCCTAAATACAAACATTTAAATTTTCCCAGACACCCATGTGTCAAACATGCCACAACTGATGCTTCAAAACACATCCCTTCTTAGTGAGAAAATGTTATGCAACGCTGGATGCTCTGACACTCTCTGGTGCCTTAAACACCATGGTATGATTATTAATCTGTATCCACTTCTCATTTAAAAGGCACTTACTCTTTAGCTGAAAGAAAAGAAGACTTTCAAAGATTTGACCTGTTATCAAGATACATGTCTGGTACTTGAGGTTAAATGTTGCCTAAGCACTGGGAAAATACAGACTGTTGGGATTAGAAGGAACTTAGAAGGGCTGCAAGACCAAATTTTTACTCAATGACCAAACATCCTCTCTTAGCATCCACACAAAGAAACATCTGTGTAGCATGTAGCTATGTCAGTTAAAGTTCTCCAGTTGATCACAGTCTGATCATCAGAGGACATTCCCAAGTGTTGATAATCCTTAAGTCATGGAGATACATGTATGGGAAGTTTGTGATGCTCAAAACAAGATTTTTTTCTTTTCTTTCTTTCCATTGATTGATTGATTGATTGGTTGGTTGATTTATTTGCTATACTAGCTGAAGTACTTAGTCAGGTAGTCAGGGATAGTTATTTTATATAAATATGGCTGTCATTTCTAAAAAGTACCCGAGAGTCATCATTCTTTGAGCTTGCTATGTCCAGCCAGCATCTATTCAGCCTTTATTTCACCTCACATCATTCTCTGAGTCATTGTAAACATTGTCAAGAGTTCCAAGTGCACTAGACTTAGGGCCACCATGGGTGACCAATGAGCACAAACTGAAGAGAAACAGGGGCCTCGTTCTTCCAGTAATAACAGCTGCATCAGCACAGCAAGAGCTCTACCATCTCTGTGGCTACCATACTTCAAGTTCAGTGAGAGGTTCTCTGACACTGGCTGGTGTAGAATTGATGATACAAATATACTGAATCCACATATAATTGCCAAAGCAAGGCAGGAAGCAATCAACTGATGTGCTAGGCCTCGGTCCCCTAGATGGTCCTTGTGGGTAGGGAGTAAGAAGATAAGAAGGTGAGGAATCAATGATGCAGATTCCAGGAGTCAGATGAGAAGCAGAAGCAGACTCCAGACTTGTTTATTGTTATAGTAGAAAGTGCCTTTATACCCTCTGCCCATGTCCCCCTAGGTCTATAACTGTTGTGCCACTCAGCTGTTCTCTTGGTGTCAGGCAGGTTTCAGGGAGAATGAATGTGAAAGTGCCTGCTGTGCATATGTGGGTCATTGAAGCCTGCTAGTCAGAATATTCTGATCACTCCTCCTACAATCAACCAGTTGTCAACAGTGGGTGGCCAAGCTGGGGGGATGGGTTAGCAACTGGGGGGAAGGGTTAGCAATGGGAAGAAAAGAAGATGTGGGACTTTTCTTATCAACCTGGGTCTCTCTCTCTCTCTCTCTCTCTCTCTCTCTCTCTCTCTCTCTCTCTCTCTCTCTCTCTGTGTGTGTGTGTGTGTGTCTGTCTGTCTGTCTTTTTATCTATCTATCTATCTATCTATCTATCTATCTATCTATCTATCTATGAATTGTCCTAATTACACTTTCCCAGGGAAAGGCGCTGTCAAGTGAGCTTTTGGCTACTTTGCTCCAGAGATATTGGGGGGTCTATTTGTTTTACATGGTTCAACATTTGCTTCCTCTCTTCATCACACACTCATTCTATTTCCTCACTGCTGGCTTCTCCTTTACCCATGAGACAGGCAAAGAATGCCATTGGCGGTGCTTCCTACCTACAGGGTGTTCTGAATCCAGCAATGAGTAGGGCCTTCCTTAATGTAAAGTCTGTTTGACAATGGCTGGTGCCTGAAACAATCCTGAAACAAGTGTGCTAGCTCTTTCTGAGACTGGAGAATTGATATGAGTTCAAGGCCAACCTAGGTAACATAATGCATTGCAGTCTAGTCTGGGCTGTAGAGTGACACCCTCTCAATAAAGAGGCAGCAGAAAAGGAGAATTGGCTCACTTGGTTAAACACTTACTAGGTCAACATGAAGGTTTGAGTTCAGATCCCTGAAGTGTATGAAAAACTGTGGAATGACATTTTGTTTCTGTCTCCCAGTACAGGACAGAGGAAGACAGTAGATTCTGGGGGCTTATTGGCCCTCTGGCACGACACACAGGGAATGTTCTAGGTCCATGAAAATACTTTGTCTCAAGAAATAAGTTAGGGTGGAGAAATGATTGAAGAAGATATCCTGATGTAAACGTTTTGTATCCACATGGGGAAGGACATAGTCATACATCATATGCAAGAGAGGAAGAAAGAGTAAGGGAGAGACAGGGAGGGGGAGCAGGGAGGGAGGGAAAGAGAGAGAGAGAGAGGGGGGGGAGGGGGAGAAAGGGCCGAAGGAAGGAAAATTATTACATTAGAGTTGATAGAGTCAACCTAATTCACCTGATCATGATAATTTCTCTACTTCCATTCACATTTGCACTTGGTCTTTTCTCTATAAATCCTTTGTGTAAGCGCTCTGGGCTACAGGAATGTCTCTTTAGGCTGCTGTCAGGAAGAGCTGCCAGAGCATCAGCTCCTACAATGGGAGCAGATTCCTTCTATGATTGTAAATGGATCATTATAAGCTCAGCATAATGAATCAGTAATTGCCTAAGAGGTGATGTATTTGGGAGAGTTTTTAAGCTAAATAATTTCTAACATAGAGGATTGCCGCAATTAAGCTAAAGTGATCACACAATGTCACACTTGACTGCTGCAGGCTTTCTCTCTCACTCTCTGGCTCTTCAGTCTTTCCATCTTCCTTCTTCCTCTCTCCCTCCCCCTCCCTCTTTCTTTTATGTTTTTTTTTTTCATTTTCACCCCTTTTCACCCCTTTCTTCTCTTCTCTAAAAACCTTATATTCTAATGGTCACCAATCATTCCAATCAACACACACACACACACACACACACACACACACACACAGAGAGAGAGAGAGAGAGAGAGAGAGAGAGAGAGAGAGAGAGAGAGAGGAAGAGGAGGGGCCACATAAACATACTTTAACTGTTCATATGTTCAAAACCATAGAGAATGGCTGAGACTGGCCAAGTGTGTCTCAAAAATCATGCATCCATCCCTGAGCCAATTACATAAATCTAAAAGGACCCATGAGCCACACAGCCGGTAAACGAATGACAGTTTCCGTTTAAACATCCTCATTAAAGTGGGGTGAAATGCTTCTCACAAGCAGCAGGCAATTTGGGAGGTACAAGACATGTACCTATACATTAGTATGTCTTCCCAGCCCTACCTTGAAAATGTTTTGTGATAATTTACATAAACTAAAAAATAAGCCTTCTCCATGTTTTCAAAAATCCTATGATTTCCATCATTTTCTTCTATAATACAGAACTAGGTGTTTTAGTATTCTTACTTGTAGCAGAGTATGAACCACAGAGGAGGCATAATCTTGGTGCCACTGTCCTCTTCATATAGACTCTTGAATCCCCTACAGCCATAAACAGGATGTCATTCTGCCCAGTCTGGGTAATCAGATATTTTGGAATTGATGCTAGTTAGGAATATAAAAAGTAAAGAAACATGTAAAGGTTGTTGAGCAATAGGAAAAAGAGCTGAAACTTGGAACTCAGTTCCCGAGAAAGCATACACATTGAGAGACAAGGAAAATCCGAATGCAGAAGTATGTGAGGACCTTGTTGTGTGCACTGGGTAGAGAGCATAGATATGCAGTCACTGGTCCTACCATAATTATGGAGGAGCTCAGCAGAGTCTGTCACAGAGTAGGTTTCACAGAGGGGAAACTGCTCTGCTCTAGTGATTTGAAAGTAGTCTGTAGCTATTAAAGATTCTACAAGTTTGATAAAGCAGGGTGCTAAGTTTGAAGTAGATGGAGACTTAAGTATAGGCAATTTAGTTGTTGACTGGTTGCATTACTTCATAAAAGGGATGATGCTGCCTTTGTTAAGGTTTCTAGAATGTCAAATGAGAACAGGATGAGCATGCCTTCTGTAATTCATTGGATGGCTGTAGATTGACTGTGAATAGAAAGACTTTTCACCAAACTGAATTTTGCAACTCACTTATTGCTTCTGACCTGTCTCATCATGGAGAGACCATAAAAAAGAGGGGTGCTAAAGACTGGATTGAAGTTAGGGAAAACAGTAATCCTTGGAGAAAAACATCATTCTCCACAAGTATAAGAATTGATTATTTTAAGGACTATTATATCCAGAATATGGAAAATATAAACAATACCTTGAGTCAATGGCTATTCTGGGAACATCTCCCCACCACATCTTCCTTTGGAGTCATTGCATCTCTTCACTGGGCAACCCCTTACAGCCTTCTAGATACACCTATGTCTTAGGCTGGGCAAAATGATTTTTCTACATCCTATATACATCTCAGAAAGAGCTAGAAAAAAAGTATTTCAAACATATATTATTACTTCATTTAAAAACTTAAAATATTCTCAGTATAGCAGTATTTTCAATTTCTCACCATGCTCAATACTCCCAAAGCTTTAATTTTTCCTGTTACACACTGTAGAAGACAGATTATCTCCAATAAGAAGGAACTATCCCAGGTCCTACTTCCCATGAAGAATGAGGATTTACATCATTCTTGGTTATTGGCAGAAGACCTTAGCTTGAACCAAACTCATTATCTCTTAGTAATCTTTGTCTGATCTCAATTCTCCATGTTAAAATTAGTCCAGCTTGATGTCTTTTCATAGAATAAAGCTTTGCTAAAGCAATAAGGAAAACAAATTGTGTGAAGCTCTTATTCAAGTGAGGGCCTGGAATCTGTACATACACTTTCCTGAGTGTCTGTTGTTGAACTGGATCTGATAAATAGCAGAGAAACAATGCCAAATGGGCTCTTCACAGATGCTATGATTGACAGCTGTCAGATGCAGTGACAAATCAGACTGTCTTTCAAGAGCAACATGATTCATAGACCTCATTACAGGTGAATGGATGGAGCATGCAGACTGGTGATGGGCCTCTGGGCATTTGTTCTCCAAAACAGCCAATTGGAAGAACACATGGGACAAATGGCTAAGCCAATCCCTTTACCTACTGTTCTCTTCTCTGTAAACTAAACTCCTGTCGAGCAATACACATGAGCAGCTGTTTAGAGAGAGGCTTCACATCAGCAAGGTTATTTATTGCATGTCTATCTTCTTACTTGTGTTATTTGTCTCTCCATTTAGTATATCTGCCCATGGATCTTCTGTTGTTGTTTTCAGGCTATGATAATGATACAGAATGTGGAAAACAGTATAAATCCAGGTCTCTATTGCCAAGAAATATCAGTTGGCATCCTGCATTTTCAATCAGTATGAATGACTTTCTCTCGAACCTGGTCAGGGATATGACCAAGTGCTTAAGGAGGATTGTTGTACATCGAAACTAGGCTTCAACAGTATTTTACTTGGCTTTTGGTTTCTGTGATAAGACGCTGACAAAAACCAATGTGAGGAAGAAAGAGTTAACTTTATCTTACTCTTTCAGAGAACAATTCTCCACCGAGTGGAGCCTGAGAAGAAACTCAAGCTGGAACTGGAAGCAGAAACTGAAGCAGATCACTGAGGAATGCTGCCTGTTTGCTTGCTTTCCACTGAATTTCCTATACAATCTGGAGTGATACAGTGGGTGGGTCCTCCCGATGACGTCAGTCATTATTCATGAGAATGTCTGACAAACAAACCTATAGGCAAATATATGGGGCAGTCTGTCAACTGATAATCCTTTCCCCCTGATGTATCAAGTTGAAAACCAATATTAGCAATCACAAACAGGAAAAAAAATGAGTTCAGAAGGAAGACAAGACATTATGCAAGAGAATATAATACTCAGTTCCATTGTATCTGATGTAGGTATTTTACAGATGTTACAAGTAATTAGAGAATGTTTTCATTTAGAGGTTAAATATGAAAATCACCATGGCTTAAGAAAAACATTCTGAATGCTTTAGTTCCACAGGCTGATGGATTCTAAGAGAAGACTACCTACCAGTCTCTCTGGGATGGATCAGCTACAGGAGTGATTGTCAAGTACTCGAGGGAGATAAGAGATATCCAGGAAGATCCTAGATCTGTCAATCTTCAGCAGCTCTTTGATGTTAAAAATTAGAAAGGAAAAAAATAACTATAAAGCAATGTGGTAAATTCTTTCTTTGCCACCATCTCTGTTTGAACATTTCAGAGTAGATATGTTGAAGCTTGGGAAAGACCTATGCTGTTTTTTTTTAGATAATGCAAAGGACATGAGTTCTTGGAATCCTTGGAATACAAATTCTCTCAGAACACATGATGCTCACCCACATTCAAGATGAGGTAATGGTTAAAGGGAATTACAGTCCAAGTTCATCTCAGATTTTGTAAATGCTCAGTGGTTTTATTAATTGAAATTGGGGTCAGTATTTTTTCTAACCCCAACATATTTTCTATGGCTTTCCTGGGAAGACATCCAACCAGACTGCTCTCTTTTTAAACCAAGTGCTTTCAGTAACGTTATAAATCATTCTGATTATTAATATCATTGTGTCTCATAATAAAACATACATGTTCTGATATTTTTATTTGTCAAAGTGTCATCTCACACTTCATCTAAATTCAATCTACTAGTAAGTCCACAGACAATCTCCAACTAAACTAACACAGAAAGTGGGTTCTGATTGCAGAGATATTATGTGACACCTAAAGGCCATAAACTTGTTAAAGACAAAGATGAGATGAGCTTGCAATTCTTAACTCTCAATCTTGAATACCTATATTGTGTTAGAAATACTCGTAAGACACAGGGATAGAAAGATAGGGAATATGAATCTCTTACTGCCTGGAAAGCATCAACAATTTTGTTTAGGTGCATAATATATTTCATTCTCCCTATGGGGAGAGGATCAGCATCAGTGAACTAGATAATGTCACTATGCTCTTTCCAATCTTCAGGGGAATATCTATTCCTAGAGGCAGAAAGGCTGGTTACCAGAAAATAGCTGTCAATCTTTATTCAGGTCACCTGCAACTGCCTTTCCACAGGGAAAAGGCAAATGGAGACAATTTTTCCAAAAACCGAGATGAAAGTTAGTGAAGTACATATGTGCCAATATTTATTTAAAATAAAAGCTTTATTAAATAAAGTGCTGTTAATAAGTATGGAATTATTTCGAGTCTGGCATGTGATTACCCTTATGCCATTTCAAAAGTAGAAAACCAAAATAGAATCAAAAGCAGTCTTAGACTCCACCTCTGTGTCATCTTCAATCTCAATCATGCTATATAACAACAACAACAACGACAACAAAAATTAAGAATAATATTATTAGCTGTCAAACAGTAATAAGACAAGGGTAAGCTGATCTATCCCTAATAATATACAAGTGGGCAATGTTGGTGCCTTTGTAGATAACCTTTCAAGCAACGCTTCACCTCGCCAACCCAGTTAGGTGAGGCCATGTTCTGCTTCATGGGGCTCTAAACTGACTCACAACAGGAATAACACTAAATTTATCATGTGGTCTCACTTATGGGAGTCAGATTGTGGCTATGCTAACTGGATAATGACTGCTTTTGATATTAACAGTTAGTGATATGAGTAGGGTCTATACAGAGAGGACTATACAGGGGCCCAGCAATATTATCACCTCAATTCACCTCATATTAGATGGACTCTCAGCCACTCTACCATCCCATCTGTATCTCTCTCATTTTTCTCTTTCATATGATACTATAATTTTCTTATTATCATGAGTTATACCCTATTCATAACAGAAAAACAATACTAATTTATAGACTGAGGGATAAATGACTCTTCTTCCATATCTAATGTAGGCATTTTGTCTAATTTGGCCCCTGAATAAATTTCCTAGGCCTTCATTAAAGTATAAATGAATATAGAGCAGTAGAAAGGTGTTCCCTAGGAATGAAAGGAAAAGAAGATTCTATACAGAAGAAAAGGAAGATAAATTGTCCTAATTTGAATTAAAATTTGATTTCTTCTCCTTATTCACTGGCCAGCTAATTTCTGAGAATCATAGACAATAGTCTTTAAAATACCATACTGTGGGAATGACAACATTTTAAGGGAAGAAAAGTTAAACTTCTATACCCATGAAACAAATCTATGGTCTTAAATCATACTGTTAGTAAAATCACATCTTCCATGGCTTTAGCTGTTTTGGAAGCAATTTCTAGACCATTCAGGAAATAATCCTGAAAATTGACCTGAGGGGATAAAGAGTGGAAGGTAGACTGGCTGAGAGCCCATCTAATGTGAGGTGAATTGCAGTGGTAATGTTGCTGGCCCCCTGTATATTCTATCTGTATAGACCCTACTCACATGATTATCTGAGATTATCAAAAGCAGTCATTACCCAGTTAGTGTAACCACAATCTGACTCCTATAAACAAAAGCTTCAAAACCACTCTTCAGAAGCCAGATTTCAAAAGAAGCAAGTCTCTGAAGACAGAGAGAATCAAGTCAATAGCCTTGATGTATGCCTTGTTTTTGTTCTCAAAGGAAGTTAATAATGGAAGTTCCTCTTGTAGGATCAAATCTAATTCTGTAGCCAACAGTTGGTTTACAAAGCTATTTTTACTCATCTAATAATTTATAGATGCAACTGGCAAAAATAGTTTGGTGATGAAGAGATTTATCTGTCAGCTAGGGAGTCTGGGAAGATTCACAATGAAGGGAAGCAGAAGCTACAATAAGAGCTCTGGCTGTATCTCAACAGAAGGAGTCTGCCAAGCTACCAGAGCAACACATGCAGCTTTCCTAATAGCATTTGAAATACCCGGGCTATTAGCCCTTTGCTGAGCTTTCCTGAGGCACAACTGAATTTTTTCTGTGTGAGAAAAACTTAGAAGCATTAGAATGGATTTGGTCCACAAGTAGAAGCCTTTCATGAGTCAAACTTATATTAGTCACTAATGATGTCTTCAAAGATAGAGAAAGGTATAATGAAGGGCCTTTGGTACAGAGTGAAGTCCTGCCAGGAGTTACTTAGTCCTCTGTAGTAGACTCCCTGTTGCTTTGTATGGATCACTAAGTTAGTTGTATTTATGCATTCTGATGAAGGTCTTGTGCAGTTCAGTTTACAAGAGGAAGGGAATGTGGTTTTAGAGGTCTTAGTCTATGTTCACTTGGCACCATAGCTTTTGCGCCCACAGGGAGGTAGAAACACCACAATCGGGATCATAGGGCGGACCAAAGTGAATGACCTAGTAGATGGTATAAGACATGTGGATGATGGCAGGGACAAGATATGCTTTTCAAAGATATGCTTCAATTTCTACTTCCTCAAACTAGGAGCTAGATTCTGTAGCCCATTCAGCTATGGAATAATTAATAGATTGATTCATTGAACTTAACACTTACCCAGTCACCTCACAGTAGTGACACTTGCTTGGACTAACTCTTCAATATATAAACCTTGTGGAGAATTTCTATTCAAACTGCAACAACCACCCCAAAGTAGGTTCTCTAAAGCCCTCCTTGGACATATTACTGTCACCAAGCATTCTTCCTTCTTCATCTTGTGAGAGTTCTGAAAGTCACTTTAAGTACACACTATGCATCTGGCACACAAAGACATGCGTACAAAGTCACACAAAGCTAGGGACCATCCTCTGGAGATCTTAGCATCCTCACCTCTTTGTAATATTTACTAAGTAACAATTACAAATGTGAGATGGTGGGTTGATCATCAGTGAGCCTAGAGGTGAGGAGAAAGGAGATATCAACTGCAGATAAATTTTGAGGCTATTGGTTGTCCAGACGGTAGAGGGAAAGTGTATTTCTGAACTAGAAGGATGCTAATAGAGACAGAAAAGATAAGTGTTAGAAATGTATACACACCACTACTATGTTCTAGAATTCATCATGTTCTGACTTTCACTGTGATTATCTGAGTGTGTAGTTTTCTTGTTTGGCTCTAAATCATATAGCCCTTAGCATAACAGTCAGTGGTGTTCATACTTCGGTTTCCTTACAGCCTCAATGCAATTTATTAAAAAGAGCTGGGATTGAAAGAATCATGTGTTAAAAGGTTTTAGAATTCTCTGGATGGCCCAGTAGTTAGTTGTAGACCTGACATAATGAATTAATGTCAGTGGCCACAGGGAATGCACACTACACCCGTGTCTGTCATATGTACCAGAATCAGCTGAGAACTAAGACTCAACATTTTAACTTTTCTGGTAATTAACTTTTCTGATAGAGATGATATGAGACTGCTGACTCTAAGTCAGCCCTCCACCTTGGTCTCATTTTCCCAGCTGTACATTATATTGGCGCCAAGTTCTCAGGGGGAAAGATGTTCAAAGTTTCAGAATTAGGTCACTGCCTAGCACCATCATTAGATAGGAATGAGTGAGACCTCACTAGGGATTCATAGAGAACTGATCCCTAAATTGAAATAAGACTGCAAGCTGTTTCTCCTAAGGGACAATGCATTGAAGCCGGACAGGTTGAGTCTCTGAGAGTGCCAGAGGGACGTGCAAACAGCAATTCTCATGAACATATGATGTAAATTAACCTGTCTCAACAGCTAATGACCCTCTATTGGTAGGTGAAATATATTTATATAAATTATAAATATGAGAAAATCATTTTCACTTACATATATTTCTATTGGGCTCGTATTCTGTGGTATATAAAGTCTGTTCTGCACAGGTTACTTCCTTGAACAGCAATGGAACACCCCTTAAAATGAGTCATAATTCCTAAACTACAATGAACCACTCACATGACAAAACTACAGACTTGTGCTTGGAAATTATACACTCAGGTATATATTTTTACCTAAAGTCATCAAAGGTTAGGGTTATACATTTTTACTGCTCAAGTGATTATTTATCATATCCATTACTTGAAAGAAGTCAAAATTCAGATGAAAAATAAAAGAAAATTAAGGAACAACAAATATACCCCCAGCCTCATAACTGTTAGGTTTCTGAAGTCTCAACAAAATTCATGCCCTAATTTTATAATGTGGGTCATAAATCTTGTGTTAAGTGATGCAGATAAGATCCACCTGTATGGCTCTCATAAACATAAACCATATGTGGAAAAATCACATGCTGTCATAGAATGCATAAATGCAATCAACAGTTTCCCTCACAATCTCCAACACATAATTTAATAATGGCTAAGCCTTCGGAACAGGTGCTTCCACAAACACAGGGACTAGCATTGAGTGTGCACTGGTTTTGTTCTATTTTTAGTTTGTTCTATTTGTAGAGTCTCAGTCATAGACAGTAAATGTTTGCAATCATTGGGATGTTATTATTCCTAGGTATTGCTTTCTGTTCAAAATTTTTGACTTCTTTGGACTCTTCCTTTCAGTTTCTTTCTGTCCCTATCTGCCCTCATTGGTGCCTTTGTTGAGAGGCAATTCTAAAGCAGAAAATGTCTGCAATAGACATATGGGAAAGAGGAATACACTTACTTATACATAGTGAAATTTTGTAAGACATAATGTGATGTGAGTTTTACAGTTGCCTAGCTAGACATCTATTGGCGGTATAAATGAGATTCTGCAATAAGATATTCATAAATAATCTATGAAATGAAATCTTGAATATTGAAAGATTCTTATGATTTGCATGTGCTTTATAAATATATCAAATATTATGAGTCGAGAAATTAGAATGAGGTTTTAGTAATGTGTCTTATTCAGCTTTTGCTCTTCATCCAAATTTTTTTATCAAGTCTCTACCGACACCTTCTTAAGCAACAGCACTGAGGTGCAGGCTTGGGCTTTCTCCTTGTCTGAATTAGTTTGTGGTTGGGTATCAAAACCTGATCTTTATACAGTCTGTCTTGACATATCATTATCTTGAAAATGGTCAAGATAGCACACCCTTGTCCACCTTGCCAATCATAGATTTTTAAATAGAGTCCAAGTGTGAAATCTCATTATTGCTTCATGTGGCAAGAAAGGAGAAAGAGGAAGTGTAGGTGTGTGAGAAAATGTCAATAGGCATAGCCACTGCAGGCAATTGCCACTGATGTAGTTTAGATTGATAATGAAGCTTCAGACAATTTATCCTATGGGCTGTTTTCATAACATGAATAGCAAGAAACAAACAAACAAAATGGGTTGCTTGAAATACAAGTCATTTCCCTTTTTTTAAAAAAAGGTCACTTATTTTAACTAGGGCTTGCAGTTGTTGGTATATAAAGCATGGGTTCCATTTTTTAGTGAAAAGTGAGGTCATAAGTTCTTGGGAGTTTATGGAAGATGCAGAGATTGAAGACTCAGGAGGAACACCAAGTTTCCTCTCTTTGCTTTAAGTCAGACTTGTATGTAGGACCAAGTCATTTGTTCCCATAAATCTAATGCCTTTGTGTAACAGCAGTAATGTCAGTTAACCTGTATTAGAGTATTAATAAGCACCAAATATTAGGCTATAAGCTGGTTATATCATTACATTTAAGTTTCAAGGTGAGGTTAGTCTCTGCATTATAGGAGTTGGGTTTCATCATCATCTGAGGCCATTGGAATGAACAGTGGGGCTAAAACTCCAAAGGAGTCTGATGATCAGCAATGTTCTTAGGGCTGCTGGTGCTGCCATATATATATATATATATATATATATATATATATATATATATATATATATATATTTGATATGAGCAGTACAGGGATGTTTGATCAATTGATTCAAAGCAATCTCCTCCACTCACCTCCCAGACTTACCAAATAGCCACTTTTTTCTAGGAAGGAATTTAACTCTTATTTTACCGAAACAAGAGCACCGAGGATTGACTTTCCTTGTTGGTCTGAAAACTATATGAGTTCAGCATTCTTTAAACAGTTGATTTTTTCAACTGATTCTGAGACATAAGGAGAATCAGAACTCTGATAGCTATCATCACCAGCCCAGTGAAGAGCATCGCGGAATGTTTGAGGTGGATGCTTTTCCATGCAAGTAATCTCACCTCTGACAGAGGAATGGCAGATTCTAAGACAATCCACAAAGTTCTGCTAGCTCAGTATTCTTTAGATATTTTAATTTTTTTTGACATTTTGCTAACTTGTTCAATTTTGCTTAAGGGAATATATAGATACCACTTAATGCCCGGGCCTCCTAGATACTTTTGTCTGATGGTTTCAAGATCTTAGACTATAGATAAGTCAGGTTTCTGTTGTTGGGTTTGGAGTGTAAGTCAAGAAAAAAAAAACCTCACTTCTGATATGGAAGTTTAATAATGAAAGCTTTATTTTTTGAGTGCTCAGGGAGGTGGCCAGATTCTATATTTTTAAAGGATGGGAAAACAGAGCAAGGGGGAACAGTGTATGTTGTTGCATTCACTAATCATGTTTTGACACAACAGGTTAAGCAAGGAAGTTAATGTTGGTGACTGGGCCCTATCTGGTTCACTTGGCTTCAGGGTCCCTGAGTCAGCTTTTACAGTCAGGTCCCCTCTTGGACTCTGTCTGACTTGGAATTTAGAGTGATCAAGGAACAAAGGATCAGGCAAACAGCATTTTGGACCAGGACAATTGAATCAGGACACCAGGAATCCAGAATGATGAGGGATCAAAGAAGTGGGTAACCTGAGTGTAGTTAATTAAATCAAGACAGGCAGTACATTTAAGATTTGTGTGCCTTGATTTAAATAACAGGATAACAGCATCTTCCCCCTTTTCATCCTTTACTGGTTAACATACTAACACGAAACATCTGAAGAAGCAGAGTAAGAATTGGGTTTCTGGGGCCTGGAAACATGAAGTCAGTGTTGATCCTGCCAGCAAGATAGAACTTGTTCTTGGGATGGCTAAACTCAGGAAACTACCTCCAAACAGTGTGGTCTTCCTTTAGGAATCTTGTTCAAGATCATGAGGACTTGAAAATGGTGATTTTCCATATTTGCTCTTTGAAAGAGTTTATTCCTGATTCTTGTGACAGATGCTATGCTGAGCTGCCCATAATACTCAGTCATTGGGAATCATTCTTCTCTTTTGCCATCAATGAACACTGCAAGAGGAGTCTTTGTCTAAGAGTGTTCTAATAGCATTATATTTGCTTAAGTAAATAAAATCTTCTAGTCCCAAGTCATCCTTCCTTCCACGTAAACCCAATCTTACTGGTTGTCAGATTAGCATCCACTTCTGTTTCTCTCTGCCCCAGGAAGACACAACTCTGAAGGACCATTTCATATCCCAGAGCTATGAATAGGTCTTACTGTGGCTTCATGAAGCTGTATTATAGCATAATTTTTCTCTGTATTCAACTCTACTTCTTTGCCTGCATTGCACAAAAGAATACTGGCCTCTGTTTCCAAGAATACTCAACCTGTCACACCAGTATAACAGAATTTCTTTAGTCATTTTTGTTCTTGTATATTTTCATGCCAATAGATCATGAGAATTTGTGCAAAAGGTACAGGAAATGCTAGGAGCATATATAGACAGTCTTTCATTTAGCTAGGTAGCAGTGCCATTATATACCATGGGTATTCCCATTATAATAAAAACCTAAGTGGTCTGAAGTGATGGCTCAGTGGTTATAAGAACAAACTGGCTGCTCTTCCAGTGGTTCCAGATTACTCCCTAGCATCAGTTTGGCAGCTCATAACATTTAACTCCAGTCCCAGGAGATCTGACACCATCTTCTGACCTCTAAGAACATTGCACACATGTAGCACATAGACATACATACCAGCAAACATTTACACACTGGAATGGAATGGAATGGAATGGAATGGAATGGAATGGAATGGAATG
>NW_021604707.1:3033365-3044340 GCF_004785775.1 Grammomys surdaster
TGGAATGGAATGGAATGGAATGGAATGGAATGGAATGGAATGGAATGGAATGGAATGGAATGGAATGGAATGGAATGGAATGGAATGGAATGGAATGGAATAGGATAGAATAACAAGTAACCCCCAAATACACCACCAAAGAGAGTTTAATTTATATCTAAGTTGCACCTGACATGTCTTGAGCCATACCAGATGAAACAACATCTCTAACTAAAGTTATGACTTGTGGGAGCAGAGGAGACTGGTTAAGTAACACTTATACTTCCTACTGAGTGACTGAAGCCTCCTCCTTCAATTCGCCACATCTACCCAGAGTCCCAACCTGATTCTTGGTTTCCAGAAGTAGGAAGTTAGCAACAGACTGGTTGGAAAGTGAGGTGTGACTTTGGGCTCCAGCCAAGTATTCTAGAGTCTTCTCTTTCTTAACATTTACTTGGTTCCTCCTCAGGAGCCAAGCATCAAGCAGTCTTGATATCTGTTATTCTAAGCAGGTAAACAGACTGCATCACCCTTCTTTACATGGCACAGCTCTCAATCATGGAATCCATTAGCTTAACCTTGTTTCTCCACCATCTTGAAGCAGCTGGCCTGACAGAAAAATTAAATGGCCTTTAGAAACAAAGTTACAGCATCAACCTTCTACCTAAAGCAGCCTGGTTCTACCTAAAGCAGCCTGGAGAGCTAAAGCAGGGTTCTCCAGAAAGCAGAGTATGCTTCGAATTAGATTCCAATATATGGTAGAATTTCTCCCATAACTAAGTTCCACATGTCCAGAAATCAAAGGGTAAAGAAAATAGTTTTACTCACTATCACTCAAAGTGGCCAGTAGCAAATTTTTGCTTTCTGTTCCCATGACCTTTAGTTCTACTGGACTTGAAGTGTTGGTTCCAGAGAAGAGAGCACTTCTTCTAGGGGACACAACACATATTCCATTGAACTGGAAGCACAGAACTTCCCCTCAACACTTGGCCTTCTGATGCCCCTAAGACAATAGACTAAGAAAGGAGAGGGGTGATTGATCCAGGTTACCAAAGAGTAACTGGGTTGCTTCTTCATAATGGAGGTAAGGAAGATTATGTCTGCAGTGCCAGGGATCATTTAGAGCATCTCTTGGTGCTACCACTACCAGTGATTAAAGTCAGAGGAAACTATAAAACCTTAATCCAGGCAGGATGGCCGTGGGCACAAACCATTTGGGGATGAAGGTATGGGTTACTTCTCCAGGAAAAGAACCAAGACCTGGTAAAGTGCTTGCTGAAAGCAGAGGAAATACAGAATTGGTAGTAGAGAAAGGTAATAATAAATACCTGCTATGGTCACATGTCCAGTTACAGAAATCAGGATTATGATTGGCATGAGCATTTCTGTCACATTTCATTAAAAATGTATATATATATATATATATATATATATATATATATATACATATATATATATATGTATATATATATATATGTGTGTGTGTGTGTGTACTTTATTTCTTTGATTTCTTTATCGTGAAATGCAATACAACATCAATTAAGAGGATATTAGTAGTTATCATGTTATGTTTGAGATACTACCAGAATGTTCCTAAAGGGACTTTGTCACCTATTCTAAATTCATGACGTTTTTATAATTGTGAAAGGATAGTTGTATCCTGTTAGGCATAACTGGGACCTGTTATTGCTTTTGTTTAGAAATTTAGCAAAACAAAAGAAGATATAATTGTGTGGTAAGTTGACATGGGGTAGACTTGTGATGGGGAATATGGATTTCTCCACTTTACTGCATCTGGAATTAACTAAAACCTAAGCAGGATGTCCATCTGTGAAAGACTTTTGTTTATTAAATCATTTGAAGTGGGTAGAGCCACTACTAATTCATGCCTTTGAAGTGGGAAAATCAGCCTTTAAGCTGGGCGACATCTTCTTATGGTAGCTTACATAAAGGCCATGGGAGAAGAAAACTCTGTCTTTGCCTGCTTGCTTGCACTCTCGCTGGCCAGCCCATTTCTTCACTGCTGTTTGAGACTACTTCTTCAGGATTCTGGTATACATTGAAGACCAGATGAGACATTCAGTCCCGTAGATTGAACAACTACTGGATTCTTGAACCTTCCATTGGTAGAATGTTGGATTATCTGGAATACAGCCTCAAAGCCATTCTAATAAAGTCCCCTTCTATTCATGTACAAATTTATCCTGTCAGTTATGCTCAAGAGAACCCTGATTGATACAGGTACATTTCCAAAACCTCTAGTTTCTCCTCTTGTCGCTAACCTGGAATAAAATCTTTGTTATTTTCTGCAAATAAACCAGAGGGTTTCAGTTCAGCTAAATCTCAATAATCATGTCATTCTACACAGTGGGATCCTATGAAAGACTGAAGCAGGAAAGACAGAGATCCTGTACGTTAAAGCAGAAAGAGGTTTATAGATCCTGGAAATCTTTGGAAAAGAGAGAAGTTAGAACTAATTAATATTCGTCAAATAAAACTCATGGGGTTTTACAAACACAAAGTCAATATATCTGTCCCAAACTATACCTTTCTGCAGGGAGTGCACTATTGAAAACTAACTGAAGATGCTTCTAAGAATAATAGTAACTGATTTGATTTTCCCAGCTTTTTAAGTGGGAAGTCGATTAAAATTTATAAATATAAGGAGATTCAAATAAAGCCTTTTGAAAAAAATTTCAATCCTGTCAATTCCATTTGAGGAGAAGAAACGTTGCAAAGAAGTTGGTTGGCGGGAGCCATTTACTCTGCCCAGCAGTAGCCTCAGAGAGCAGAATGAAGAAGAAGAATTATGGGTCACTTGCCCAGCTACGTGAGTTCAGACTTACAAGGCCAAGGCAAGCATTGCTACTCCATGTTTCTCACAAGTCCTGGGGACTATTGATGTTGCTATTCTGAGGTCCAAACTGAAAAAAATCACACTTCTACAGAAGAAAGTCTCTTTTTAGAATAGGTAAGGAGAGGGCAGAGCATGGGGCAAGACTGATATAAAATTTGTTTTCAGTAAAAATCCCTGACAAGAAAAACAAAGAGCTGAGTGGGTGACAGAAGAGACCTCCCCCAACCTCATGGTTAAGAAATCCTTTCTTGAGATAGTATTAACCTTACCAGTGTGAGGTGCCAGATGCATGGCTCTCTCTCTCTCTCTCTCTCTCTCTCTCTCTCTCTCTCTCTCTCTCTCTCTCTCTCTCTCTCTCTCCTCGCTCCATATACAAGACAGAAAAGCAGTCAGCTGTTGTGGGCCCTTTCACAAAGAGGTTTTGTACGTTTTATTTAGATTTTGTAATAAAAGGAATAATAAGAAAATGTGATTTCTCCCCGAAGAGAAGGTGCAGCGTGGGGGCAAAGACAAACACACAAGATGTAGACAACAAATAAAAGAAACCGGCTGAGCCAAATAACAGAAAATCAGAAGAAAACTGCCCTCTCCCCTTGCCCATTCTCCTGCTACAAATTGAAATGGGGGAGCCAAAGCTAACAATAAATGCTACGGAGTCATTTAGCCGCTTTGCAAAGTTCTTTAAGTTTTAATAACAGGAGCAGGAGCCCTTTTTAAAATATGAATTTCATCTCGCCCATGTGCCTTTAAGGGAGCATAACTTATTTATACTTCTCTCTCTTCCTCTAATTTACCGACTCCTTCCATCTCGGGCACTCTCTCTTTCAACTGGAACAATGGGGTTTAAAGATGGATGTGTAGAAACAGCCAAAGCACATCTTCAGTTCTCCCTGTGACTCCTCATTATAAGGTTATTTCCTTGTGTTTCGAAACAGAAACGCTGCCTTTGATGCTATTGCTAACTTTCCTTTTCTTCTCTTCTTTCTAAAGAAAGTGCTCCCGACTTATTACTTTGCCTCGTCACCTTGGCATGATGTGGTAAATAGCATTCTAAATAAATATTTCCTAACATGCCTTCAAATACTGCTCTCCTTTTTGAGTGCAAATAGGATAATTGGACTGAGAAGAAGAAAGCGGCATGGAACATACTGTTTTAAGGGAAGAAGAGGGTGAATTTCCCTGGGCTGTTCTCAGAGAAGGGCTCATCAGCAATTTTCAGGGGAGGCTGATGAATCCATGAGCACCATTTTAGTGAGTGTGCTGCTTGTGTTTAAATCTCAGCAGGGGCAAAGATTAGAGTGGCTCTTCTGACTTAAAAAAAAATCGAGTTATTCTTTTGGTAAGAAGCATCATTCCTGGCTGTTTTTTGTAGACCTTTTCACTCCTGACCTTTTCCCACTGGTCTCTTTCACTGAAGACAGCCCTTCTTCAATTTTCCTTTACTTTCCTTTTCTGTCTTCCTCCTCCCTCTGTCTCGGTTCCCTTCCTGCTCTGTTCCTCCATCCCTCTCTGTTTCCTATCTGCTTCTCTCTTGGGTTTACAATGACATATGGATCTGCTCCACTTGCTTCAAGGGAGCTGCTTTTGGCCTTCTGACAACACAAGGTGCCACCATACTGACAGGCAGCGAAAGGCAGGCAGGCGGGCACATGTTAATGGAGGGTAGACGGAGGAGTGAGGAAGCCAGAGCTTGCCAGTTTCAGGCATAAGTTACCTAATTAAAAGCCTGAGTCTCTTAGCTGTGGTTGTCACTTCCCTACTATAAGAGCACAGCTGTGCCTTTGCTGTCCCTACTCCTAAACAGCACCTGTCTAGGCTTCTTTCAGCTCCGTGAAGTTGAGTCTAGTCTTTCCTGCTGACAGGTAACAGACAAAGGAGTGGAAAAAAAATGAAAGAGGAAGCAGGAAGCTGGAAATAGTAAAAGAAGTATTTGCATATCCTTATGGAACAACAGGCCAGAAATCAAGATATGTACTGCATACCTGGCCTCTGGGGAACAACCCAGTGGTACTCAGCCATAGCACTGACCCTTGAAATGAAGCAGTAAGATGCAGTTTGTGTCCTCTCGATCCTTAGCAGTATTTTAGGAGATAGATATGCAAACACCCTTGCCTACAAAAGCATACAGTACTAACTGTATTCCACTCCCTAGTCTGGCTTACACCTAACTCACAGGACCCTCAGCCATTATTTTATTTAGGGTCCCTCCAGACTGGGTATCAGCTGTTTGCTCTCCTCTTCATCCCTCCTGTTCTTTAAATTGAACATTCTTCCTCTGCACAGCTTCCAACACATCCCTGTTTTCTCAAGCTCATCCTAACAAAAGAAGTCCATGAGTTTAAAGAAATATATCTGTTCCAGATAAGTCAGGATGGTGGCTGACTGTGGGGTTCTTTATCATTGATATATTGCTACAGCCCCCTTTAAATTTACTTTTGTTTATTTGTGTGTGCAAGCACATGTGTATGTCTGTGTATGTACATGTGCCTGCTTATATGTGTATAAACACATGTACATGTGTGTGCACATGTGTGTGTATGTGAGTGCATGTGTGTGTGTGTGTGTGTGTGTGTGTGTGATATACTATGAGTGTTCATGGAAGATAGAAGAAGCCATTAGATTCTTTGGATGTGGAATTAGAGATGGTTGTAAGCTGCCCATTGTGCGTTCTGGGAACCAAACTCTGATCCACTTGGAAGAACAGCTGTAGCTCTTAACAGCCAGTTTATCTCTTCACCCCCAAGAGCACAACTTTATTATGCTTTACTTAAAAAACCATTGAATGAATCTTTAGAGGTAGGTTAATAGTTTAGTAAGTAAAGTGTTTGCCTTGTGACCATGAGGGCATGAGTTCTATCCTCAGAACCAAAGTGAAAACCCCAAAGTCATATCTAATGGCTTAGAAAAATGACAGTTGACAGCTCTTCTCTTGGGTTTCTGACATCCTCTGTCATGGTGCATGGTAAGATTTACAGCATAAAACATGAATCCCCTCCTGATGAGTGGGCTTTAGGTCTAATTAAATAGCTATTGGCTACCTTCTAGATAAAAGCAACAATAATGTATCACTATGGATGTCTTGGCAGTCCAGTCTTTTTTGTGCTTCATAGTGTCTTATAATCCAGCAGTAATATTGACTACTTTTCTCTCTACTCAGTTTGGACAGCATTTTCTGTACCAGGACTCTGGGTTACTTTATGGGTTCCATTTTCTACCCTGCACCCCTATTGCACCATCCTAATCCCCCAACACTAGGTAGAAGAGAAAGAAGATTAGAGAGAAAAAGTGGAAACAAATCCATAAACTACTTTCTGGTGATAAGGGGTGTCAAATTCCCTGAGACAAGTTTGATCTTTGCCATCAGTATATCTAATTTCTTCTTTTTTTCTCTTTGTGACTTGGCAAATCACAATCAACACCAACCAACAGCATCCAAACACCAACCAGCCAACCAGCAGACCACTAGCAGCAGCAGCAATAGGAGGAGGGGGAGGAGGAAGACAGGATAAATAGGAAGAGCTGCAGACCCTCTCAGTGCTTTAACATATATCTACCCTTTCAGTATTCCCCAGATTTCTAAGTGGTATACACTTACAGAAACTATCTACAGCTGACAAAACCATGCTCAAGCTAGAGCATGAGTCAAGTCAGTTAGCTGCTGTGGAAAATCTAAAGCAGCTCCATATTCCACACCTGGGATTAAAACAAAAAGATATTCCTATAAGATTTCCATGCTTTTAAGGAAACCAAAATTCTCACTACAACCTTCTAATGCCATGAGAGCTAGTCCTCAGCGAGGAGGTGCCCCAGAGCAATTCTAGATTCATTCATTGAAATCATATATACAGAGTACGTAGTAGTATCTTCAGCAATCGTGTCTAAATACTTATATCCACAGGCAAGTGTAGCTTTTATTTCTCATTACAGAAACTTCTTTTTGCAAAAGATGAACACTATTAAAGAGATCCAAAACTAGTCAAAACAATAAGAATAGGTGACTACGGAGGAACTAGACCCAATTGTTAGATCTCCAATGCAACACTGACAACTACATCTTTGGGAGAATCATGGAAGAGGGGCAGAGAGTTTGCAAGCCCCAGAATGCCAGGACATCTGCTGTAAGATAGTATCTTCTATATTTGTCAGGGAAGCTGTACTCTTAAAATATAAACAATGTGATTACCAGAACCATCTAACATAATGATACCAGTTGTCTTAGGGTTTTACTGCTGTGAAGAGACACCATGACCCAAATAATTCTTACAAAGACAAACATTAAATTGAAGTTGGCTTACAGGTTTTACAGGTTTAGTCCACTATCACCATGGCAGGAAGAATGGCAGTATCCAGGCAGAAATGGTGATAGAGAAAGAGCTGAGAGTTCTGAATCTTAATTGGAAGGCAATCAGGAGAAGACTGTTTCACAGGCAGCTAGAAGGAGGGTCTCAAAACCCACCTCCACAGTGGCAAACTTCCTCCAACAAGACAACACCTACTAATAATTCCACTTCCTGGGCCAAGCATATTTAAACCACTCAGCCAGTCAACATGCCAATGTGGTCAAGGAAAATTCCAGAAGTTCCCATCCTAGATGAAGAAGTATATGTGGTCAGTGTGTTATATATATATATATATATATATATATATATATATATATATATAGTTTAATATATATACATAGTGTTTTATATATATAATTTTATGCACATTGGCATGAAGGTGTCATATCCCTTGGAACTGGAGTTACAGACAGATGAGAGCTGCCATGTCAGTACTAGGAATTGAACCTGGTTCTTCTGGAAGAGTAAACAGTGCTCTTAAACACTGTTTAATGTGTCTTGTTTTATGTGTCTTGACAGGTGTCTTCTTATATACATTTGGTACAAGCTTTAGGTTTTTATTTGAAGGAGAAACATCCACTTCAAATTTCTTGCATTTTTAAAATGTCTAGATTATGACAAAAATTGGCCACTGTGGTTTAGCAAGCTCTGAATGTCATAGTTCTCTCTGGTTCCACCAATATGTGAACAAGCTCTGCTAGAGCCTCCTCCACTGCTTTCTAGAGCCTCCCTACTTTCAATTTCTGGCACCAAGGTGTTACATTCGTCACAGCTGATCAACTGATACTGCAGCACTAATGTAACTTAACGTTCATAATTTCTACAGTAGTGCTCAATCTTAGTGTTGTACCTTTTATTATCTAATAATGTGTATATGAGCATATATTTATATAACACAGAGCTAAGCTCTCATTACCATGAATGTCTACTGGGCACCATGTACTCATTACTTCTTCCCTTAAACTTCCAAACAAGCAGTCTATTGCTCTGTCCTTGTTTTCGTCATTGCTGCATGTTGTGTAGCTAGATGCCTATGGGATAGCTAGTCTTTTCAGATGAGCTTGTCCAATTGGTAACATGATAGAGGTTCTCTGATATCTTTCATGTCCTTATATATGTATTTCATTTTAATCACGAATAACACACTAGAGGTTTATCATGCATCTACAGAAGAATGTCACAATCTCTCTAAACTTCAGGGATTATAAAGACCGCTGATGTCGACATCCACACGCAGGATTCTGTGTAGTTGTGCTGTTCTTCCACATCTTCACCAGTATTTGATGTTGGCATCTTGGGTTTTGGCCATTCAAAATGTGTTTTATAGTAGCATTGTTTTGTTGTTAATTTCCTTAATGATGTATTATTTTAATCATTTAAACAAATTATCTAATGAAGTGTTTATTAGATAAGTGACCTACCTCTGAGCAATAGACCCAGCCCTTTTATTTTATATTTTTGAATAGTGTATCATTGCTACCCATTTCAATAAGATACTATGTAATATGCTACACATGTATAAAACAGATACTGATTGAATTTGGATAATTATAATTTGATCTCCTTATTGTTTGTTTATAATGGATCTGTCAGACTTATTGCATCTAAATCTTTGAAAATATATTATAGGTTATTGCAAACTCTTCTTATCCTACTATGTTATGAGAATCCCACCAAGTTCTTGATAATTATTTTGATATGTGTTCATTCTATCTTATACTCCTTGTCCTTTGCCTTCCCAGCCTCTAGCAATCTCTATTCTACATCTCACTTCCACATGGGAGAGAGAACGTGCAGCCTTTATCTTCCTACTGACAGCTTCTTCTACTTGGTGTAATACCCAACAGTTCTGTACAACAACCCAGCAGAGTTGCTGGACCCAAAAACAAACAGGCAAAACCTCAATAGCATTTTACACATAAATAAATTAATGTGATAATAAATAAGTTATTATGAAAACATTCCACTTCAAAGTAGCTAAGAAAAATAATACTAAGAATAAATTCAACCCAGCAATGAAGGAACTCTATGATGTACATGAAATAACACTAAAGGCATAGAAATGAAAAAAGATTCAAAAGACAGACAGGAATGAATGAATGAATCTTCTAACTCCATGTGTTGGAAGAATTGATATTGTCAAATGCTCAAAGTACCCAAAGAAATTCAGACTCTATGCAGTACCCATTAAAGTCCCAATAATATTATTCACAGAATTAGAGGAATCTCAAAATTCATATGGAGACAAAACCAAAAGGAACAAAGCCAGGTAGCGCAATTCTTCGGTTTTGCCTTTTCTTAACAGGTTGTCCAATAGTTAATATAAAAATTTAAAACTTCTTTGTATATTTTGCATGACAGTTCTTTGTTAACTATGTCTTTCTCAAACCTGTCTCCTGCAAACATTTTCTTTAGTTTGTGCCTTTTGAGTCTCCTGGTGATGTCTTAAAAGAGCATAAGTGTTTAGTTTTAATGAAGTTCATCTTATCAATTATTTCTTTGCTGGTTCTCACCTTTGATGTTATATATAAAAAGACATTGCCATAACCAAGGTCACCCAAATTCTCCCCTATGTTATCTTCTAGGAATTTTATTGCTTTGCATCTAGTTTGTATGGACATTTACTTTACTTTAGTTTGTGTTAGATATTTGATCAGAAACAAAACAGACAGGAGATTAGATGGCTATGAATATGAATGGCACAGGTAACAGTACACATGAAGCTTAATCATAAGAACAGACTTCTTCAAATTACTGAGGCTGAGAAGTCTTATAGTCTACAATCTGCAAATTACTGAGCAGGGAAGCCAGTGGCCTCTTTCAGAGCTCAAGAGCCCTGTATTGGTATGTGGTATGAAACTGTAAAACTTCCAGTACAAGTCTGAAGACTTGAGAACTGGGAGCATGAGAGCACGCTCCCCTTTCCTGATTGTCTTTAGTCTGCCTCTTCTCTCATAAGTTTGGAGGTTCTATTATACCTGGGAGTGTAATGCTTACTCTGGCTATTCTTCCAGTGCTAATCTGTCCTGGAAGAATTCTCAATAGCTACATCTGGAAGCAGTGTTCTGCCATGTCTTTAGGCATCCCTTAGCTCAGAGCCACACAGACCTTGACATCATTAATTTTTATGGAAGGAACATGTTCTGGGTCTAGGTTTGTTTTTCTATCATTTTTTCATGTTTTATTGATTCTTTGTGAATTTCACATCATGGACCCAACCCCACTCATCTCTGTGTCCCTCTGTATCTACCCTCTACCCTTGCAATCTACCCGCAAAAGAAAACAAAAACTAAAGATAAAACAACATCAAAACAAATAAACAAACAAAGTACGATCTCTCTGGGGAAGCTATAGTGTGTCATGGTATGTCACTTACTATATCCTTTTGCCCAAACAGCTTTACTTGCAAATGTTCATTGAAACGGTTCATTGGTCTCGTTTGAGACCTCTGACTTCTGCCACACTATCAATACTGGATCCTCACCAGGGCTCCTCTCAGATAATCTGATGTTGTCCTGTGTCATGGAGCTTTAGTTCTGCAGGACAGGCCCTTTATATATTCCAACAGTCCATAGATGGGTTAGATGTTGGGGTGGACAAATACAAAACTCTGGATCTGGGCCTTCCTGGTAGCTGTGATCTTCAGCCCACTAGCTTTCCTGCACCCTCCCTAATAGGGATAGCTCTCTTGCTTTGGCCAGGCAAGGAGTGGCGCCAGATCTCCTGCTTGTACCAGGTGGCAGGTGGCAGGTGGCAGGAGGCAGGAGGCAGGAGGCAGGAGGCAGGAGGCAGGAGGCAG
>NW_021604707.1:3044350-3051850 GCF_004785775.1 Grammomys surdaster
CAGGAGGCAGGAGGCAGGAGGCAGGAGGCAGGAGGCAGGAGGCAGGACTGGCTCTCCTGTGCTCTTGCCATCGGGGTCAGTTTTCCGGCACCCATACCATCAAGGCCAGTTTTCCCACACTGCCCAAGAAAGAGGTCTGATCCAGCTCTACCCACTGCAGACAGAGAAGGGCAGGAGGGAAAAGGACCTCTCCTGAGTCCACACCACTACATGGCTGGGAAGACAGGCCAGCTCTTTGGCACACGTGCCCTCTGGGGACCAGCTAGGTTTGTTTTTCACGTGGTTGGTTTTTTGTTTTAATTTTTTTTTTCCTCCATTGAATTGTCTTTGCAGCGTTACCAAACATCAGTGGCCTCTATTTATGTGGGTCAGTTTCTATGATTTCTATTGATGTATTTGTCTATTAACAATGACATCTTTAAGTTGCCATTGTAAACCTCTTTTATAACCATGAATCACTGCTATAGTATATATAGAAATGTGTGTGTGTGTGTGTGTGTGTGTGTGTGTTTGTGTTTATATTTTACCTTTCCAAAGTATAAAATTACAATGCTCATCTCAGGTCTATCCACTGTGGGGACTGTAATTTTCCATATTCTCTGTGTTGCATCTTACACATGACCAGAACTCAATATTTGCTGATTAAATGAATATACGAAGATTTTCAGGAGATCTTAGAATATGGGGTTGATGAAACCCTGGAATTAGAACACAGCTAGAACTTACCTGATTCTGTGATGAAATAAATTTGGTAAAGAGAGGTCCAGTGGAATTTGCCAAACAATTGAAAATGTCAGCAAATGCCTTTAGGATGTCCATGTTCTTGAATTTTCTTGACTCCTCCAGATATGCCTTTTGTCACTAGAGCTCCACATAAGCTCCGTCCCAGCATCTCAAAGTGGTGACAGTTGCTAATTTACCTAAGTTTATCGTTTTTTTCATGCTACCACCTTAGTTTTCCTCCAGGTGTGGGGATCATAAAGGTAATCTCACATTATAATCAGTTGAGAAAGGTGTGAATTGAATAAGGACACTGTAGCTCAGCCCAAAAGACTTAAGTCTGTAATGTAAGGGATTAGAGCTGGGAGCTGGCTAATGCTTGTGCTTGAACTAACAAGGAAATACAGGCTCTGGAGGAAACCTTGGGTGGTGTTTGTCCCACATTAGGACTCTCCACAGAGGAAGGCAGTCCTGGACCAGGGCACACATGACACTTCAGCTTTATTTCAGTTGTAAGCACACTGCATTGATGTGCCATCACCCATTTTGCAAAAAGTCAGTGTGGAGAGTAAGTATTTTTTTTCCAGATAACTTTTCATATATTCATTTTTAAAGAAAATAAAAGAAACAGACTGCTGTGTGTTATGCTTTATGAAAAGACTTGCTTGTCATGGTGCAATTCTGGATGGGCAGGAAGTAAGGGGAACCGCAGAAATGAAATTGTTCATGCATTCTAAAAATACTTGTGGGGATCACTTCTTCCATTAGCTCAGGTAAAAGCCAATTCAGTAGTGCTTCAGGGGGCTTCAGAAACACCTCATCCAACAGGGTTCCTCCAGAAGAGGAGTAGAAAAAGCTGGGTGCTTACTCTTTCCCCATAGACAAGTTCTTTATATTAGCCAAATGTAGTGTTATTAAGTACAATTCTGATGCGCTTTCCTGTGGAATAAGCAGTATATGATGCTCAAAGCAGTGGACAGTGTGTTAAAATTCTACATCACAGTATGCTGTTGTTTTAAAAGCATGATGACCTTGATTATGGCAATGTTGGCCACATGATGATGTTAGCCACTGTTTTACCAGATTCCTGCATATAAAGGTTATTGGATCTATTGGTTTTGTGTTCTGTTTAGATTTGCTTTAGTTACACATGTTTAACTTTGACTTACAAGGACATCCTCTTCTACTTGATTACATCATTTACCCTTCATTATGCCTAAAGTAGAATGAGGTTATATTTGATGAACCTAACCCAAAAGATGAGAAAACAAAAGGCAGACATTCTTCAGGGTTCCAAGTCAACTTACTAAAGGCTACCAGTAATTCTCATGTAAATATATTTTTAAATTATTCAAATTATTCCTCCAAATGTTTATGATCTGTAAGAAATATATTTCTTTGACATGAGAGTCCACGTCAACATCTCATTTGGAGTGAGACAAAGATAATCTGCTAAAGGGTAATTATTAGCTGGTCTCAACTGTTATTTTCAGAGCTTTGTGGGGAAGGAGGATGACTGATATGGTTGCCAAGGGAAACACTTCTGTGATTGGAAGAGAGGTCACACACAGGTTTTTACAAAGGAAGAGGAAGGATGGCTTATTTTTCCCCACCTCTTATTTTCTTAATGTTGTTAGAAAAAAAAATTAAAAAGAAGCAAAATCAAGAATTGTCTCTTTGGCTCCTTATTCATTCTGCAAATTGACAAGTGTCTGAGTAAATAGCCTGCAAAGCCGTCTCCCTCCCAGAAACACTTCTCTTAGCTTTGTCCAAATTGTTAATTGAAGGTAGCATTGTTTATCTCTGTTTATTCTGTCCAATTAGAATACAGGCTACTTATTGTTGAGGGTTATATTGTTGAATTGTTGTGTTATCCAAGTGTCTTGTGGTAAAGGACTCAGAGAGGTATTACTATTTTATGATATTGTGATATATTAGAACTTTTATCTTGGAATGAATGGAAATAGGAGATACGTCTATGTCTTTGCATTAGATGCTTAGAAAGATTTTTACAAGCTGAGTCTTTATACTTGTAAATAGGCTTGCCTGGAAGACAGGATCTCAGAGGGCTAGGTCTATGCTTGGCTTTTCACCTATATTCTCAGCTCTAAGAACTATGTCTGGTATATATAAGTAATTACTATTTAATGAAGAAATCCCTTTGTTCCTGATTATAACTGGTGGGAGTGCAAATCCAGGGTCAGAGAAAATAATAATCTTCTCTCCTTAAGCAATTCTAAAAATAAAAGTTAAGTTAAAATGGATAAATCTCAAAGCTCTTTTATAACTTGAAAGCATTGTGGGGTAACTCAGAAGCAAGTATAGGCTATTAGGGCACCAACCAAAACATATATGCAAAAATAATGTATAACTCAGCAGCATCTGGATATTTTAATAGGAGGCTAGGTGAGAATCATGGAAGGAAAACTCTCTTCTTGAGGGTTACAAGTGTGTAGACTTTACTGAGGACTTGTCTTCATGTGGCAGGGATCCTTCCTTCCTTCCTTCCTTCCTTCCTTCCTTCCTTCCTTCCTTCCTCCCTCCTTCCCCCTACCCCCTCCCTTCCTCCCTCCCACCCCCTTCCTCCCTCCCTCTCTCCCTTCTTCCTTCCTTCCTTCCTTCCTTCCTTCCTTCCTTCCTTCCTTGCTTCCTTCCTTCTCTCCTTATCCCCCACTCTGTCTCTCTATTTCTGTATCTGTCTCTGCCTCTCTGTCTGTTTCTGTCTCTGTCTGTCTCTCTCTCTCCCTCCCTCTCTCTCTTCTTCTCTCTCTCAATCGTGGATTATGAGAGAATCTCTTCGTTTATTTTCTACCAAGGTACTCCTTTCCATCCAAGATAATGACTTGGCAAAGGGAACACTTTGCTGGAATCCAGCCTTTCAGTTGTTTTAAACAGATTGAGAAGAATGCGGAAGAAACTACTGAAGGAAATTTGCCCCAAACATGAACAAACTCATTGCTTATGCAAGTTCTATCTCATAGCATAGACAGAATGTAGGCCATCTGGAGGCTAACAACAGCAATCATCACTCTCTGAAAATGTATGGATATCAGAGATTTCATGAACTGTTTATTTTCCTTCCCTCTTTGCTTCAGTCCTTTGTTTTCTTGTTAGTGAAAACAGAACTGAACCTGGAGGAAGACACATGACCAAGTAAGTCCAGAAATCATTCTTCTAGTGAGGACAGAAACTGGGAAGCTGATGGTCCCAGTGACTCCCACTCGTTTTTTTTCTGAGGAATCCAGTATCTTTAGCAAAGAATGGCTTTTGCTACTAGTTCATTGATCAGTGCAGAAATTGAATGTATTTTTTTTAAACTAGCAATACTTGGTAAAGATAGTGTTTGTAAGAAAATTATGAGGTTGACCACTGTAATTTTAACATTAATCATTAACATGGAGGGAAGTAGATATCTAAGATTACAGGAGCAAACAAGACAAGAAACAAGTGCATCCTGACATCTGTACCTACGTCTACACTTACCTATATCTAATCTATAGCTATATCTATTTATGTGTAAATGCATTTTATTTGTGTGATAACTCTCTAACTAGGATACCAGCTACTCCTAAGATTATGATAGCCATTTCACAGTGGCAGAGGTCAGGCAGGGTATATATGTGCCCGCATTCATTTAAGTGAGATGGTGTTGAGTCTGTTGAGTATGTGGGAGGGGTGTTTCAGGCATTTATAAGGATCGACTATGTAACCAATGACACTTTGACTTTTGAAATGTGGACTTCATATAGCCTGATACATACATTACATTCATCAGGAGACTTAAGAACTGTTTTTGTAAAGAAGGAAGTGTGACTACTTGGTGTCTATGAAGAGGAGAAATTCACATGCTAAAAATAGATGGTAAGACTATTGAAACTGAATAGGACACACAGTGCATCATGAATTCTAGAACAGGAGCTTAAGCTATGCACCAAAGTAGATCACATATTTTTCTACCTTTTGATAAACTAATTGTTTTCTTAGCAAGAGAAGAAAGTGGCGCTCTTCTTGAATACTTTCTACGTATCTGAATTCATCTCCCGGTTTTACTTCCATTAACACATTTTATCTATGTGACAGTCTGATAAAATGAATCATCTAGGAGGTCACCAAGCTATGTTCCATGAATCTAGATGCTTTGCTGTTATATTATGGTATGTAGCAAGGAATATTCTTTGAATATTTAAATATTTACATAAATACTTATATAACATCTTCCATTGTCACTTCTTGGCCTGCAAATCACAAAATATCTATGAGCTTGTCATTAAAAACGTTTTCCAATTAATAGCCTGTTATCCCTCCTCCCCCATAACATTGTAAATGCAAATATTATGATTGTTTCTTCTCTTCTTTTCCTAAGTAGAACAAAGGCTGAAACCAAGGTCTGTTGTATAATGCATGTTCTCACATTATGACTGGAGTATAAAGAAAAGCTATCCTGGTGATGGCTGTGAGTGAGACATCCAGTTAAAAATAATAGCTAACACTCAAATGACTCCTTCATTAGTAAATGGAGTTTCAGGTGCCAACTTAGATATAAATATTGAAGAAAAGCAGAGCTTTAAGATAGGGAAGGACTAGCTTGAACTAATGGTCAAACATACCCTCATGAAACTCAGAAGAAGAGACAGATGGGGTGGGAGTGAGAGTTGCATACCACTGGATGTTCTATATACTGGTGATGAGGAAGGCAACAGATAGTTACAGGATGGGCTGAAACCCCCAAATTTTCAAGGATATTGAAGAAAGGTCCTTCCTGATATTAGGGTGAGGAGAAATAGTGTTGGAGATGGCCAGGATGGAAACAGGGCAAAGAGGAATATTTAAGTTTTCTGCCACCCCTCACACCACTGCCAGTGGCAGCTTAGTTCCGTAACACAGGTGTAGATTAACCAACTGCATTCAATTCCCAGGCCAGCACCGACTCTCGATTCCCTAGAACCTGTACTCTTTACATGAAAACATCTTTCTCCTCCTGTATTTTATTTTATATATTTTTATAATTTTTGTTTTAAAATAGAGTCTCACTAAGTTTCTCAGGTTTGCTTTGAACTCAGTCTGAAGCTCAGGAAGGTGTGGACATGTGATCTTTCTGCCTTACTTAGCCCCATGAGTAGCTGTGTGATCAGATCTGTTATGAGTTTCTCTTAACTTTCTTCAAATGTGGCCCCATAATTCTGAAATACCTACTGCCCCTACTGAAATAGAATAAATTAGTCTTGCAGTGTCACTGAACAGAAAGACAGACCCCATGAGGCTCTACAGTGGGTGTAAGAGCAGCTCTGGTAATAGTAAACAACTGGATATGGTCAAGGAAAACATCAGAGCAGGAAGCTGGGACTCCCCATCAATAGGGTAGACCTGCTGGCTCTGCATTCCACTAGGAAAATATGGTACCAGTGGTTCCAGGCAGTACCTTTGCTCTGCCTATTGCTGAAGCAAGTCTAATGAGCACTTCTGAAGTGGGGCAGACACTGACACAGAGAATACAGAAAAATGAAACAGACGAACAATACCTGCTCTACATTCTGTTCCTAACTTTTTAAAACTAAAAGTTTTAACATTATTATTCTGAATATTCTGAAAAAAAAAAAGCTTATGGGTACATTGTACAGGTATCCTGTTCCTAGTGCTTAAGTCTGGTGTCCTTCATTTAGCTATTCTGCTTGATTGTTGTCTGTCTTCCTTTGCAGAATATAAACTCCACAGGAAATCTATGTTTTCTTCAAGGATATGATATTGTATACAAAGAATCCACAATAGTGTTTTTGATACTGATACAGCAGACCCTCAATTAAGAATTGCTGAAAGTTTTCTTTTAAATATGGCAAAAGGACAACTATTTTCTTCATCTAATGAACACAGTACTTGCAACCCCAGGGTTATTTTGTTGTTGTTGTTTTCTGTGATCATAAAAGGTAAACTGTATATGGTAGTATTGGTGGGTGGGTTTGCACAGAGGTCAATAAGCAGGAAGTCCATTACTACCAACTTCCTTCAAAAAATTCTGTTCTCAAACAACTTCAATGATATTTAATAAATGCTTTCTTATTAAGACATTAATTGCACACCCCCCATCTTTTAAGAAGCTCCAATATATGTCGGAGTGTTAAATGGTAAAGAGACTAGGGAAGATTCCAAGTTGGCATTCCTGTCTCTTTCTCACAGGGTTCTGAAGCTAACAAAGCACTGGCCTCCTCTGTAATGAAAGCCTGTTCTGTGGACCAAACAGTCAGGTGCCAGCTTTCACCAACAAGGCAAGAAGAGGCTTTGATTCACACCTCCAGTGACTGCTTTGGCAGTAGAGTTTTTGTTTGAACACCATGTTAGAAAGGAAAAAGGCACAGTAAAGAAAAATCATGACTTCTTCCTTTTAACCTATTTCCTACGTTTTTTCTCCTCCTTTGGACAAATAAGAATTAAAAAAGAAGAAAGATCAATAAAATGCTGTAAGCACAAAATTATTGATCCCTCTCCAACTCTTCATTTGTCTTCAAAAGAAATTTATGACAGAGAGTTAAAAATAAAATAATAACATAGAACAAGAGGGGAAGAAATTCTAAGTACACGTGGAACATTAAATTTTTGTTGTTGTTTTGTTTTGTTTAATAGAAAACCCTCCTATTCTAGCTAGAGAAGTTTCTGCTTTCTGTTCCCTTGGTTCACTGAGCTTGACTCAAAGAACGTACCACAGTGCATGGGGCCCTTTGTACCTCTGAAATTTGAGCCTTGACCCTCTGAACTACCTGTTTCCACTGTAACAAAGAAGATTCATCC
>NW_021604707.1:3056850-3135969 GCF_004785775.1 Grammomys surdaster
TTGGAAGTGTTCTTTTTGTTTGCATTTCTTTGAATGAAGTTTTAGTAGTAGATCTTGTTTGAAAGTCTTGTTGAATTCTGCTGTGAATCCATGTGGGCCTGGGCTTAATTTTAGTCTGAAAGCTTTTTGTTACTGGTTGGATTCCTTGTTGTTATGAATCTGTTTAAATTGTTTATCTCTTTTTAGCTTAAATTTAGTGTTTTGGATAAATCTAGGAATTCATCCATTTCTTTCAGATTTTCTAATTTCATGGAGTTAGGTTAGAAATGCTTTTTTAAAGTATTGCTTTATAGTAGTTTGCATTTCTTTGTCATCTGTTGTACTATATCCTTGTTTATTTCTGATTCACTTACTTTGGCTTCTTTCTTTGCCTTTTTTTCTGCCATTGTTTTCTCTCTCTCTTTTTTTTATTGGTCTGTTGACCATGTTAATCTTTTTTCTTTTTTTCTGTTTTCCAGAAAACCAGCTCTTAGATATTTTGAATCTTTATATTGTTTTGTTTCCACTTGATTAACTTCCTTGATTTTTATTTGATTTTATTTTTTTGCCATTGAATAGATTTGGGTGTGGTTTCTTACTGATTTTTTCAAATCCTTGAGCTATAGCAGTAAGTCATTTGATTTGTGCTTTTCTTGTTGTTTGTTTGTTTGGTTGGTTGGTTGGTTGTTTTCCCCCTGATTTTTAGATGTAGGTGCTTAAAGCTGGAACTTCCCCTTTAAGATAGGTTATAATACATCCCAGAATTTTTGTGTGATGTTTTTATATTCATTTAATATCAGAAAGGTGTTTTAAAACTCCTTTCATGATTACAGATTATATTTCTTTGATCCCTTCAGTATTTAGCTCTGTGTTGTTCAATCGCATTGAGTTTGTGTGATTAGTAGAGATTCATTTTTCTTTTGATTTTAAGTCATATTGGATTGTGGCAAGATAGAATTCACAGTGATTTCAATTCTGATGAATTTGTTCAACTTGATTATGTTCCAGGTTGTAGTCTGTTTTTGATACTTTACCAGTGGCTGTTGAGTAGAATGTCTATTCTTTGTCTAGAAGATTATGTAGTTATCTTTTGGGTCTGTTTGATGCATGATATCATTCAATCTGATGTTTCTATGATTGTTGTTTTGCCCAGATGGCCTGACTATGGAAGAAGGTGGGATATGGAAATCACCTGCTGTTACTGAGTTGGAGCAAATCTATATCCATAATTCCAGTAGTAAGTACGTTTTTTTTTTTTTTGTAAAATTAGGTACACCTTAGTTTGATGCATATATGCTTAGAATTGTAATGTCTTCCTGGTTGACTATGCCCTTGATTAGAATAGAGTGCCTTATTTATCTCTCCTAATTAATTTTATTTAAAATTCTATTTTGTCAGATATTAGTACAGCAAAACCTGTGCGTTCCCTTGTCCTATTTTCTTGGAAGTTAAACTATTAAAAAAAATCAGTGTCTTTTGACAAGGAAGTTGAAGCTATTGATACTTAAAATTATTATTGAAAGTGTGTGATTTTTTTTCCATTTTTGGTCTCAGTCCTATTTTGTACTATAGTAAATTTAGCATTGTGGTGGTTCAAATAAGAATCTTCCCTCCTCCTCCAAATTAGTATAATATAATTGAATGCTTGAATCACAGTGGTGGAACTATTTGGGAAAGATTAGGAGTTAGGAGCTTTGACATGGTAGAGAAGATGTGTCACTTGGGGTGGTATTTGAGGTTTCAAAAGACTCCCACCATTCCTAGTATGCTGTTTACTCTGCATCCTAATTGTATATTAGAATATAAACTCTCACCTGTTTCTGCCTCCATGCTTTTACTGTATCATATCAGACTTAAGTCCTCTGAAACTGTACTCTCAATTAAAAACTTTCTTTTGCTTTAGTTGTAATAGTTTATCAAATCAATAGATACCACAATGAATACAATTTTCCTTTGTTTTGTTTCTATAGTTCATTGCGTAATTTTATTTCTCTTTTCATTCCAAAGTATTGTTTCTAGAATGCTCAGTAGTGCTAGTTTGGTAGAGTTGTTTTAACTTGTTAAATGATTTTTTGACCTCTTTCAACTATGGCAGATAGTTTTGCTGGGTATAATAATCAAGGTTTGTCATCAGGATCTTTTATACTTTGAATATATTGTTTTAGGCTTTTCTAAATTTCAAAGTATCCACTGATGAAGCAAATTTAATTTTGATAGGGTTTGTTTTATATATGATTTATGATTTTCCTTTTGCAGCTTTTAGTGTCCTCTGATTGTTCTATATATTTAGTGTTTTAATTCTTTTCTGGTCTTGTCTATATCTTGCATGCTTCTTGAATCTGTCAGGGTATGTCTTTCCATTATTTTGAATATCTTTTTGTTGAGTTTTGTGTCAACTTAACACAAGACAGAATAACTTTGGAAAAGGAAACTTCAACTGAGATTATGCCCCAACCAGACTGGCATATAGACAAGCCTGTGGTTAATTTCCTTTACTGAAGATTGATGTGGGAAGGCCCAGCTTAATGTAGGCAGTTCCAACACTGTGCTGATGGTACTGGTTGTAATAATTAGAAAGCAAATTGATCAAATCATGAGGATCTAACAAGTAAGCAATATTCTTCAATGACCACTACAGAAGTTTAACCTCTGGGGTTCTGTCATGAGTTTCTGCTCTGACTTCTTTCAATAGTAGACTGGGATGCAGAAGTATAAGCACGTATTCCCCTCTCAAGTAACTTATGAACATGATCTTGGCACAAATAATAAATATACTAGTAAAGATAAAAAAACTGATAACATGATTTTGGAATATTGTTTTGACAGATCTGATTAGATTTGGGGAAGGATTGGGGAAGGATTTTGAAACTTTGGGCTAGAAAAGCAGTTCAGTGTTTAAAGCTTAAGGAGCTATTCTGTAGTGGCATGGAACAGTACAGATGATGGAGGCCTGGCCTTACCACCATCCACGTGGGCCAGTAGAAATGAGACTCTAATGTTTAAAGATTATCCAGTAGCTTTATATATTTAGTAATGCTCAATAACAAGATGCCCACACAAATCAGATGTGTAACCCAATACCCAACCTAGACATATCAACTATCTTTGACTGCAAGAGACACACGCACATACGCACATCCACTTTCATGTTCCGCTCTCTCTCCCCTCTCTCCCCTCACTCCTCCTCTTCCTTCTCCCCTCCTCTCCTTACTCCTCTTTCTCTCCTTAATCCTTCCACCTTAGCTCCTCCCAACTTGCGGGGAAAATATGCTGCTACACTCTTTCATGGAGTGACAAAGTATGTATCTCATCCTTATTTTTTTATTTTTCAGGACCTTTAAGTTAAAAGATTTTGGAATTTTAGAGACATTGTCTTTTTAAATATTAATTTTATTTTTTCAGATTAAGATATAGTTATATTATTTCCTTTTTTTCTAAACTTTTATAAAGTCTTTCTTTCTCTTCTTTGATTCCATTGGCTCTTTTGTCATTAATCATTGTAATAGATGTATATAATTATGCATAAAATATACATACTTAGTCTGCATAATACTCTCTGTATGTATGACTGACAATTTGGTATTGGACAGCTAATTAATATGCTTTCATGGGCAAGAGTTGTTTTAAAGTAGTGGTTCTCAACTTTTCTAATGCTATAACACTTGAATACAATTCCACAAGTTGTGGTGATCCCTCACTATAAAATTATTTTATTGCTACTTCATAATTGGAATTTTATACTGTTATGAATTATATCTTAAAAAGAGATCTTATACACAAGATATCTGATATGTGACCCCTTTGTTCAACCCCTAAAAGAGATCATGACCTACAGGATGAGAATCACTATTTTAAAGATTAAGTTTTTAAGGTGTTTGAAAGTTTTAAAAGCCTGTGAAACTTTTAAAAGTTGGAATATTTGGATTATGACATAAATAGTAATGTGAGATCTTGGAGATAAGGAAGAAAGAAAAGTTTATAGTTTAAAAGTTTGTCCAGGTGACAAAGAGTCAGTTGTGATGATTAATTTTTATGACAACTTGACCTAGGGTTGAGTCATTTTGTAAAGAGAATTTTGAGGACATGCTGGACCAATGTGAGAGTTTCATGACTACAGAGAGGCCTGAGAATGTAGAGATGACACTGGTAGACTAGGCTTTCGAGGGACTCACCAGAGAAAGTAGATACAGGGACTACTGGGGCTAGGCTTGGAAATGTAAGAATGAAGCTGGAGGCTGAGAATTGTGGAAGGCATCAGGCAAAGAAGCCTGTGCTAAAACTGTTTGCCTGGAATGAGACCTAGGAATGTAGACATGCTGCTGGCAGGCTCACTTCCTACATAACTCTTCTTAAAATTTTGTAGAGGAATGCATTTGAACTGGCAGCTAGTCTAGAAAATATTCACTGCTTGTTGCATCATTATTTAAGAATATATGAATCAATAAATAGATTAATAACATAATGTAAAATCGCAGTCTACATGAGATGGGAACAAAGAATAGAAGCCTGAGTTTGCATTAAATCTGGAGTAGAAATTTTTAAACTTGTAGATATGATGCTCAAGAATTCACAGGTATTTCGATGGTGATCTGCTCTCCTCAGGAGTGTGTGTGTGCCTACACAACAGTATCGTGACAAAAATGGAGTCCTTCACCTAGTAACTTTCTTCTTCCTTCTTAATATAAGAAAGAAACTATGCAGATACTTTCTGGAAAACATCTCTGTTTCCTGGACATTGGCAAACAATCTGAAAATACACCTCCTCTGTTCCAGGCTGTAGCTTAGTAAGTTACTCCATTTGTTAATGGAGTACTGATCAATCTCAACCAAGATTAGCACCCATGCCTGATGCTATTACCCTCTTAGATAGATCAGCCAGGATGCCCGCTGCCCTGCATGCCACACACAGGAGAGAAGTTGTCCATTCTCATGGCTGACATTTGTGCTAGTCCACATACAATATTCCTGTTGTAGGGACTCTATTCTGGTGTCTTCAGAATTTTCTAAAATCTTAACAAAAGTCAGAGCAAGAGACATAAACCCCTTCTCCACTGTACTCTCAGAGTCGTCACGACTTGGACACATTGAAGAGCAGCCAGCCACATACATTCACAACCATGATTGTCACAAAGTATACGGCGCTGAGTATCTTATGACTTAATTTTGTTATGTAAATTCATGACAATTTTTTACTTCAAAGCAATGTTGGCTGTCATACACAATCCCAGTTAGAGATGAAATTAATACGTAAAGTCTCTACACCCAGTAGCTAAATGTTAAAAGTTAAAAGAGTGGATGGACATTTCCCAGTGATTTTTTTTTGTTAATTTTCTCACACATAGGGTGAAACCTATGGCTTTCAGTGCTATACACTCCCTGCTGAAAGCAGGTGTCAAGAGAAGGAAGCCACTGGCCTCTCACTTGTGCTTGGAAAATGAAGGTGAAAACTCTCAAGTGAAACAGAGGCTCCAATTTACAAGATGAAATGACCCTGAACAGGAGAGTCAGCTAACTAGTCCCTGTGGAAATTCTTGTCCTTGAAAAAGGAAGTACAAGGCTGGACTGGGCTCCAGAGCATTGGATGAAGGGAGTCCTCCTGCCCTATCCCTAGGGTCTTCCACCGTTTTCATCATCACAGAATTTAGAAGTGAGGTAGAAAAAAATAGCACCACTACTGAACTACGGCAGCAAAATCCCTACACTTCTTAAGGATTAATAGTAAAGCTTTAACAAAGTGTTTTAGATTCCTGTTCATCTGAGAACATAAGTACCACATCCCACATGGCAATCCTTAACATCTTCTAGCTGAGTTATATTTCATTTGCTCAGGGACAGACATTCTTGTGTTGGCAGAGACAGGCTTTGAAAGGAACTCTTCTTGCCATGCACAAATCAACTACACATCTTTCTCCCATAGACAAATAGTAGGTGGTGTTCCTATACATCTGAGTTTCTACCCCTGTCTGTGAACTGATAAGGAAATGTTCTTAGAAAGCTTGTTTTAAAGACTACCATTGTTCAAAGGAAGAGCTGTAGCAGTAGCCCTCCTATCTGAGGAGTTTCATAATGGCCTTTGCTAACAGCAGAGAAGGCTGTCATTGTTTAATAGGTTTGTAAATGCAAGGCTGACCCAAAAGTGCCTACCAAATGCCCTCAAGCCTATTGCTTGTCTTCCTAGCAGGTGCCATTGTGTTGTCATGTGGTCCCTGGGGCATTGTGTAACTATGCAGCTGAGAACTGAGGACATAGAGAGAAGTGTGCAAAATTCCAGGCTGATCTGGAGAAACATGACACTTGCTCTTAAATGTGTTTCCTATTGTGGTGCATGCTGGCATCTCTGGGTATGTTTTATATATTGAGTTTCCTTTGCTCCACACAACTCAGAAACCACTGTGAAATCAGTGATGCTTTTTGGAATTAATTGTGTCTTAAAACCTGAGAAATAAATTATGCTACATTTAAGGATCAAAATTTTACAACAGGTATAGCAAAATAAAAGCAATGTAAAGAAGATTATACTGAAAAGCATTAGTGCAAACTGATTTGTGAAACCGAAGCATTAAAATGGATGTTCATGTAACTTTTGAAATTATTCTGAAGTGCCCTATAAATCCCTAACTCCCTACCCTATGTGTTTGTGTGTGCTACTCTAATGTCCAGAGTAGCCACGGCAGGGAGGTTTCTGTATGGCTTGTTCTTACATTTCAGGGTTGGGTTCTTTGAATTTTCTTGTTTATCTGACCTTCATCATGCTCATATCTGCTTCAGTATGTTGGGCCTTTGTTCTCACAAATGCACCTGAGGTTTCACGTTGTGCTCTGATAAGAAAATCAGTCCTGTTGCCTGTTTCCTTTCATGGTTAAACCCAAAAGCAGCAATTTCTCCTCTGTGTAGGAGCAGTTTTCTTACCCTACCTTAAGGAAAACTTACTAAGTATTCCTGTCTTTAACATCTGCTCTCTCTCTCTCTCTCTCTCTCTCTCTCTCTCTCTCTCTCTCTCTCCCTCTCTCCCTGTTTCCCTCTCCCTTTCCTTCCATTTCCTCCTCCCCCTCCCCACCACCCCGTTTCCCTGTCTTCCTCTTTCTGATCTGACCAATTCTTAGGAACAACACAATCTGTATTAACTCCCTTGAAGAAGACAGATTCCAATATAATCACATGAATGTTAAACAATTAGACATCTGAGTATAATGATCATTCATGGGTGTTTGAGCTTCTTAAACCCAATTACAGAGAAGGAAAGATAATTTCAAAACCCCTTTCATTATGAAGTTCCATATATCAAGGGAAATGAGAGGAAATTGATTTTAAAACCACAAATCAATATTTTACATATGCAAATCCACTTTAGACATAGATTCCCATCATGCTTCTGTGCAGTAAGTGTAAAACAATTGAAAGGGGATTCTTTGAAAAACATGGTTTTTCCATTCCTCTGTAAGCACACTCTTATGTTGAAGGCCAACCTACCTAAACTGGTTGTAAGCAGTTATAGTCTAACTGCTCTTATTAGCAAACGGGAAAGATGAACACATCTAATTGACAACTGCTTCATCTTGCAGTTCTGGGACAGAGCCACGTTCATCCCTCCCTCTTAAGCTACATTCCTGAGGACATTGCTGCCTTCCCTGTTACTGCTGGAGTCAGAGCCTAGTGCATGGAGACATCTCCCAAAGAAAGAAGTTTGGGAAATTGTCTTTTAATACATTCTTTGGATCATTATTAAGCCCATTAAATTTAGTCACAGTACTTTATTCCAGTTTCTAAGATTTTCTTATGAATATTTTTCTTGACTGTATCTTTCCATCCTTCAGTTAGGCATAGCTTATTCTCTGGTTTAGTGTGACAGAAATTTACAGATTGTCACCAAAGGCCTTCTTCATTTGTCATTCCTTCTTTTGACCCATGGAGGGATCTGTCATTGTCCTTTTTCAGCACAAGTGACTTCAGCATTGTGACTGCAGAGTCACAGGTTCTAAGATACCATAGACATAATAATCAGGAAGCCTCATGTGTTCCTCAGCACCATTCCAGCTAAGCAGAAGTGCACAAAAGGGATCAGGGATGCCTTGCTTTGCTAAAGGCCTCTTTAAGCATACTCATAGGACTTGTATAGTCCTTATGGTTATATCCTTCAGCCCCAGGACCTTTGTCTTTGGAATGATGCATCTGTGTAGAGAGACATGTAAGTATGTAGGGTTCCTTCCATGAGTATATCATATTAGAGAAGTGAATACTGATGGCAGTCATATTAGGAAAGATTTGTTTTCTAAGCTGTAAACTACATGTTTGTGTAAGAGCAATGCTAATTACTGTCATTGATACCTACTATTTATAATTTGCCTAATTGCTATGCAGAATGATATTTATGCCCATCACAATTACAGATTGCTTTATTTTCATTAATTTCCTTATCTTTAGGGCAAACAAAGTTCTTCATATTGCTGCTTCCTTTATGCTTATATATTTGTTGTTTTCAGTAAAGCACTTAATGAATTAATTAGTGTTTAGGTTTTACTCATATTATATTTGAGTCTGTGTGATAACATGGGTGGTTCTAGAAATCAGTTAGCCCCCTCAGCACCATAGAGATTCCTTTGAAAAACAGAGGGTGGGGAGAAAACTAGAGTGACTACTAGGAGGAAGAGAAAGAGAATGAAGAGGAAAAGGAGCTGGCAGAAGAGGAGGAGGAGGAGAAGGAGGAGCAGGGGAAGAGTAAAGAGTGTTACATTTCGATGACTTATTAATCATATAAGTATATATGAATAGTTAATTATTTTAAATCACATAGTTAGCAGGTCAATTCTATACTTGGGAGTGTCTAGAGTAACCATGGTATATATTATATCACTTCCAAAATTAAGAGTGGGAGTTAAATTTTATTTGTTTCTCTGTTCAGGCCACAATTGTTGCAAGATTGCCACAGCCCTGTATTTTCAGGTGGGCCGCTGGGTATGTAAAGAGAATGCTGACCCATTCATACCACACATTTCCACAAACACCAGTGAGCACCACCCAGAGCTGAATATTTAGGTTGAATTATATTCAGAGAGCAGGCAATTTGTGAAGTCAGGAAACTAATATTACCAAAGATCCTATGCCCCTGTCCTATCCACAGTTATCATTTTTATAGAAAATCTGAACAAAGGCAGCCAAATGCAGCCAACCATTCCAAAGTTTTGTCCTGTCCATCTGGTGGGGTTGTTGGCCTTGTCTCTGAGATTTATGATGTTTGTGCTTTATTTCCTCAACTCCTCTTCAGCATGTGTGTGTGTGTGCATACACATGTATATGTGTACATGTGTGTCAGCATGTACACCAGACGCATGTGTGGGCACTTGTTATAGCATAGCAAGGGTTCATAAATTTCCAAAGGCACTGAAATCCACATTTTACCCAAAGTAACATCCGTATCAAAAGTTAACTCAGAAAAATAAATAAGCCATTATCAGTGTGTACATATTAAGCTCATTGTCTAGACTGTTTTAACAATGCCACGTGCAAATAAAAGGTGTCCTATCCATGCTTTCCTTTCTACTACCGTATGAACCTTTCAAAGATGGACCCTATTTTCCTTTCCATTAGTGTTCACAAGTTTTAAGGACCAATCATAAAAGGAGAAATACAGGAAGTGTAAAGATAAAGAGGAATGAGAGAAAAGAAACAAGCTCCCCTCAGACATGGTACACATAGGCACACATACACGCATAAACATACATACACAGACACACGTATATGCACAAATTTATATGCACACATATACACAATGTACACACACAAATATCCACATACACATGCCCACATGAACATACACAAACACATACATACATACATACATACACACACAAATACACACATTCATATATATGTACACACATACTATTCTACCACAAAATAAAATGACATGTAAAAAGCTTGAATAAGTTTTGATATACCCAAGAAAGGAAGAGCCAGTATTGCAAGCTTTGACTGTGAACGGTGCACATATTCAGATATTCAAATCATGTTGGCTGTAGCTGTCCACTTCATGGTAGATTTATGGCTGTTATTGGAAGTTGTCACAGTCATTCTGTCCTTTATCACTCATGACAACTTTACTAGATATTATTCCATTGCTATTGCAAAATGTCCAATAAAAACAACTTGAGGAAATGAATGTTTTGGCTCACAGTTCAAGGATGCATCCGCTATGGTGGGGAAACCACAGGGACAGAATCATGAGCAGCCGCTAACATTACATCCAAAGTCAAGAAGCCAATAGCAAAGAATATTTGTCCTCAGCTTATGCTCTCCCTTTTATTCCTTTCTGACCCACTGTCTGTGGAGTGGTACCACACACATTTAGCATAGATCTTCCTATTTGAATTAAGTTAATCTAGATAATCCCTCACAAGCATTTCAAGAGAATAATTTACACGGTGATTCCAAATCTCATCAAATTGACAGTCCAGACGGACTGTCCCACCCACTGATGCCCTCACATATTTCTCATTTCATGACCAGGGGACAGTGTTCCCACCTCTTCAAACCATTCATTTCCAACAGCAGTGAATTTGAGCCCCTGAATTTTATGTTGGCCTGAGTAGAGGATCGTGTTTATAGGTGTATAGACAACAGAAATATTGTCCATATAGAATAGTTTTCAGTGCAATGAACATATAAATAAAAAGTAAGTGGAGTGGAACTCATGGCATTTTCCCGACCAGGAGACATGCACTGCAGCTCCCTTAACGAGCAACCAGAATGTCACTCTCCAAGGGAATCTCTTTAGATTTCCTTAGAGGAGACTTTTAAAATGCACCTATTTCATGTTCTAGTTAACATCTAAAATTTATTTTTTCTAAAGCTCCTGTAAGTGTGAATATTTTCTTATAGAAACATTTATGGTTTTTTTTTCTTATGAAGGTTTTGAATTTATTTATAGTGTATGTTATGACTCTGAAGTACAATTTTACCTTTGCAGACATCAAACAATTATGTTTTTCAGAAAAAAACAGAATATGTAGCTTACTTTATATTAAGAGGTAATTACACATTTGTATGCCTTAGATTAATTAATAGATACAAATTCAGATGGTGATATGAATATGAATAGATTTAAAGTCATGGATGGTCTGTAATATATATATATTTGTTCATATCAGAGATGTAGTGAAGGGCTTTGAATGTAGATTTACTAAAAGTAAGGAAATTCTTTACTCATAATCCATGAACAAAATGAGACAAAATGCATGAACATATTCAGAAGATGCTGCAGAGAAAAGCACACTCTTGTACAGTTTAGCATGCGAGTTTTATATTGATATTAAAGTGAATTAGTGCTTAGCAATAGTCCAGTATGTCAACAGAATCTGTTATTTCACTATTTTGCTTTCTCAATTACTTTCATCATTATTAGTATCTTATGAGACATTAAAATGCTGGGTTTCTTGTTCTTCTGTCTTAGGATAGCGTAGTGGAAACAGATTTTCATGGGTCTGTAAATATCACAATGAAAACATTGTCACAGTCTTGGCATACTGGCACAGGAAGACACCAGACAAATTCTTTTCCGGAATATCTTATTTGTATACCTTGAAAGGCATGAGTGTTTAAAACACACAGTACACTCATCTGCATATTTCTCATTTTAATACGTAAGAGGATATTGCAGGGATATGCCATTTACATATACCTGATATCTATCATCTGATTTTTTGATATTGCCAGTTCTTGTTCTGTAATCAGATGTTATGTTGTTTTAGCTTAATTAATTGAAATCAATTATGACAAAGTGTGCTTATTTTTATACCACTCACTTTTTGCTTATCTGAGTAAGAAACACGTTTTATATTTCACAAGTTTGAATTTGTTTTTCAAATGTCACGATTTGCCCCTCCTCGTGGATTGCCCTTTTTGTTTTCCCCTGGTTTGCATGTTACACATTCTGAGCACGAGGTCATCCTTGCATATGTACATTTCAAATGGACTGTAGACGGTGACTGGGAATTTATTTATTTGTTTATGCCATCTTTTTCTGTATAGGCATTTTAAAGTTTCATATATGCTCATTCTTAATATTTTATTAAGAAACGTTTTCTACATCTTAAGAAATCCACCCCTACTTCAAAAAAAGAGAGTTATTGGACTGTGATTTTTCTAGATGCTTTGAGGTTTTCTGCTAGTACAGACGCCAATTATCCATCTGAAATATGTTTTCAGCTTCGTACATCACAGTGATCTAGTTGATGGTTTCAGATATGTAATTCTTCAGCACATTTTATATTCTCCATTTTGTATATGTTATTTATTTGTATATAGTATACTCTACATATATTCATGTATGCTATGTTATATATTATATTCTCCCTGCTATATCTTTTTATATCACTTTTTCGTGAATAAATATGTATGTTTCTACTACAGCTTTTTCTTGTGTGTTGGTACGTATTCTAATCATACACTGTTTTCATTGAAAATTACGCAAAGTTTACAAGAGAGGAGACCCTTATTTTCCCGATTGCATACTATCTTGAATATCTTTAGTCTTATATTCTATGTAAGTTTTTCAACTAATTTCTCAAGACAAAAAAAAAGAAAGAAAGAAAGAAAGAAAGAAAGAAAGAAAGGAAGGAAGGAAGGAAGGAAGGAAGGAAGGAAGAAAGGGAAAGAAAGAAAGAAAGAAAGAAAGAAAGAAAGAAAGAAAGAAAGAAAGAAAGAAAGAAAGAGAGACAAGGAGTTATTTGAACTTGTCTATGTATCAAATTAATTGGGTCTTATTGGAAAATTGGCTTCTGATGCTGACAAACAATCGTTGTTTCTTGATTATGATGTGTCTCAAGTCTCTTTTCTGTAGCTCAAGGCTAGTTTTAAATTTTCACCATTAAAAACACTGTATGTTATTTTGCTTCAGCTATGTATCTGTGTCTGCATTGTTAAGATTAGTGGGATGTTGTTCTTTCACTTTTCATAATAGTTCATCAAAAGGATGTGAGCTGGCCGTAAGACTCTGTGACAATCTTATATCTAGCAACTTATTCATACATGTGAAATTATATGTAGCATTCTTTACAGCTTTTCTACTTAGGCAACTGTTTTCTTAAATATAATTCCTAATTCATATTATTCTTTGCATTGGTTTAATTCCCAGAATAATATTGAAAAGGGTATTTTTTCACTGTTATTCCCTTAAGAAATAGCATTAATGCTTAACAGACAAGAGCAAAACAGAAGAGAAACAGCATCTGAAGTATCAGACAAGCAGACTCATACTGGAAGGTCTACTGATTTGTCTTTGGCCTTGAAGATTCAAACATTAATATGAGCCACATTCAACATTCAGCTGTTCTGAAATGTTAAATCAAAATTTGGGTAAGAATAAAACATCCAGAAATAAATAAAAATACAGAAATGGAATTAGAATAATGATTCGAATCAGACTGGAGAAAGGCAGGAAACTATCATCTCAATTTTGATAAATTATTTAGTGTATTTGCCTTTCACATTTTATCATCATATAAAGTGTTCATTTTTATTAGATGTTTTCTACAAAGCATGTGTTGGTCATATAAAATCTCTAACTTACATAGTTCAGTATTTGAGGGCGTATACAACCATGTGTCTATTCAAAGTTAGAATTTCACTAGAATGATGTTAACTAAAAATAATAAAATATCTATGTGACAAAGCCATATAATGATCAACAATCTCTTTTATAAACACTTGCCTCATTGATTACAGATATTATTAATATTCCTTTTCTTGTGCACTCCTTAAGCACATTTGGTTTATTTCTCTGCTAAATAGTAATTTTTCTTTTTGAAAATATGACCTTCTTACAAAGTAACCTGTACTTCATAGGTTATGCTAAAACATTTACCCTCACAGCTCCTTGTCTTTATGATTAGTTTCCAGTATTTTTGCTGAAGAGAAAAATCTTTGACTTTTGGTACAAAATAATTTTTATTGCATATTTCCTTTCTATCTTTGAAGTAAGCACATTCAAGTTTATGAAATAACATTTGATGACACATCCCCAGATGCTTAGAAGCATTCTCAGATACTCGTGAAATTCCCTCATTCAAATTTACAACTTGAATCAGTTAGATTCTGAGTTGCTAACTAAATTTATAACCATTTTTTTACTTTATACCTTTATTAAAAATAGTCTATAACTTCATATTCAATCTAGTGAATATATTTAAGAGTTATTCACACTGAGAATTTTATTGAATAAGTATTACTTATTTGAGGGACCCATTCATTTTTTTAATTCCTTAAAAATACGAGTGTGTTTGCCTACTGCCTTTGCATAAGTAGGTTTTTGACATATAATTTTAACATACAATCCTAAGATTCCCAGAAACTTTGTTTAAATTTTTTTAGAGACTAATAAATAGCTTTTTGGGTATTAGCAGCAGGATAAACCTGACGTGTTCTGTCCTTCTTTATAATTTTGTTACAGTATTCCAGGTAACATTCTGAATTTTTATTATTAAAACTGTAAAAGAGAAGAAAATTCTAAGATAAGATCCTGTTTTATAATCCTAGGTGAATTTCTTCTTAATTGAAAAGACTTTTGACTTTTCCCCATCATACTTGGAACTGCCCCTGATTATTGCTTTTTCTTCCTAATTTGGGGATTTAAAAAAATACTTTCGCTCTTCAAGTGGTATCTCTTCTCTCTTCCATATTTATAATCTGGCATTGTTGTGCGTCTTTGTTCCTTTCGTCTGCATTTCGCAGGGAATCTCCAGCCTGCCTTTGAACTGCCTGGCACTTGGCACTAAGTACACCCATTCTTGCAGTTCATCTCCTTTTCGGGCTTTTATGCCATCAGTAAATCCCTTTGAACTTCTGATTTCATCTTAGCATATTCTCCAGCTCCACCTTCCCTTCACATCCCACAAAGGTCAAAATGAATTTTTCTATAGACTTCAAGTGGCCATCCTATCTCTCTTGTTGATATTATTTCCCTCAGAAACTATTTTTGCTAAGATGTGTTCCTCTTTTAGGTGCTTGGAGCTGTGCCTCATTTCTCCTCACACTATAATATACTTTCCTAAATCCTCCACTATTTCTGCCTTTTCTCTATTCATTATACAAAGATGAAGTTTCTAGCCAAGCTTTGCATTGTCCAGACTAGAGGAAGGTGATGTAGGAGGAAATAATTTCTTTACTTTCTTGCAAGGGCTCTTAAATGCTAGGATCTACCCAAATCAAGAGAAGAAAGATGCACACAATCTATCAATAAGTTTTGATACTTGTCCCATTTTCTCTGGAATATGTTCCTTTCCTGGTACCATCTCTTCCAAGTCAGAAAATCTGATGCTTGTTGTAATCGTCTATGGCATCACATATCAATAGCCCACTGCTTAGTTTGTGTATCTTAGAGCTTATTCTCTATGCGGCCTTCCTTTGACTCTTTTAGTGCAAACAACTAAGATAGTTCAAGATTTAAATGCATTGTTCCCTCTTATCCAACTCCACATCTTGTTGAATTGAATACTGAGAGCTCTGCTCTCAGGACCCAGTAAAGAGCTGTCCCATAAGAACCTACACTGACATTCTTCCCATCTTGTCCACAGCATGCATCTTATGGCTGAAGTCTGGTGGTTTATTTGCTCAACAGTACAATTCACACATCCATGACTGCCAGCATAAAGATAAGTGAGTTGCTTGATTCTTCCTCCTTCTCAGATTCTCTCTGGGCTATGTTAGACCAAAACATGCAATTGCATGTTGTAGTACAAGAGCGTATATATCAATCCCTAAAAAAGAAACAAATTAAAAACGCCCCAAGGGTTGGCATATAATGTGTCTTAGCTTTTAATTTCAATATTCTTGTCATCAAAATGATTTCATCAAGTCCCATGAAACATTTTTCTAAAAATTTCAAAACTGTATTAGGCATTAGTGATGCCAACCTGTAAAATGTAAGCACAGGCTAGGAACACAAACTCTTAAAACAGATCATTGTGGGGACTGAGAAGATGGCTCAGGCAGGGATGTGCTTGATGACAAGCAGAGACATGATTTCAGATCCTCAGCACTCAGATGAATAAGTGGTGGATGCTGCTGTGTCTCTGCAACCCTGAACAGATGGATCACTGGAGCTCAGTGGTCAGCTAGCCTGTCCAAGTCAGCCAGCTCTAGGTTCTGTTAGAGACATTGTCTCAAAAAAATAAGCTGTAGAGAGATCAGTGAGGATATCCAACCTTTGTACTTTACACACACACATATATATGTATATGCACCCAACCTCACAAGTGCACAATTCCACATGTACATAGACTTACCCCACCAAATACACCATTATTGGTTCATATGGCATTTTCATACATTGAGATGTTATCAAAAATATATTTTGTTAATGATGTGTCACTTTGTAAAAGCCATTTTAGTATGTGAAGTTCAGTAAAGACTAAACACTATGTCCTGAGTGCATTTAAGAAAATATCTTTCTGGCCATTCCTGGAAGGTTTTGAATATCATTTAGGAAGCTTTTTTGTCTCTTCCTATTGAAAGCTGCAATCTAGACTCTATTTACCTTGATGGGGCATTTCTTGACATAACAAAAGAGAACCTGTTGGGTAAAAGTTGTGTGAAATTACAATTTGGAAGTCACTGATTTAAGGGGAATAATGGATACTATACAGTGTGTATCAATGAAGATCGTTTAAAAATGGCTCTTCGTTAGATGCATAAAATTATGCAGTGTGGGCAGGATGATGGAAATAGCAGTCAGAAGTGTTGAACAGTCAGCTGTTTCTTGTCTCTTCAGCTGTAGCAACACAGAGATTAAATAAGATTAACTTGTGCCACTGCCATCATCTACATTACATTAAGCATTGTAAGAGGACCAGTTCAGGATGCAAACAAGGTCCAGGATGGTCAGATTCAAAAACTTTTCAACTGGCTTCAGAATGAGATAAACTGGACAGAGGCTTTCTTAATCAAAGGGAACAAATGGTCAACTTCAAGGGTGAAACAATAGCTTCAGGCAATGGAAACAGTGTCAGAAATTGACAAGAATTTGCTGGTGAGTACCTCACCTACCACAGAGAATAGATATCAATAACTGAGATAGAAAGCCTATAAACAACTCAAGGCCATTATTCAGAGGCTGGCTAAGGGACTTCGGAGATGGCCCAGTGGTTAATACTGACTGCTATTACAGAGGACAAAGGTTCATATTTACAGCACTTACATGGCAGCTCATGACTGTCTGCATCTCCAGCTTCATGGAATCTGACACCCTCACACATTCAGGCAAAATACCAATGCATACAAAATAAAATTCCACACAAACAAGCTGCACTGTTTCAAGGAAAAAAAAAATAACACATCATGGATCCTATCCTGAATTATAACGAATATTTTACTTAGTAAAACTTTTCCAAAATATCCAAAAAGCCAGCATGAAGGTTCAAGGGCACTCTCAAAAATTTTTCTTTAAAAATTGGAAATAAAGAAGCCAAGTAAGAAATACTCAGTTGTCAAAGACATCAAGGGATGCATAGCTGAGAACACCAAAAGCCCTTGATTGTATAGTATGCTCATAGCTTTGGCCACAGAGGGGACTTCACCTTTCCATTGAATGGACAAAGTAAATGTAAATGTGTTCTTCATCACAATGCATTCAGTATTAAATTTAGTAGGAGAAAATTGCACTAAGAGCTGAATTTTAGACTTGCCTCTATGATACTCTTTTTTTTTTTCTCTTTCACCCCCTGGAATTGATCAGCTCAAAGTGAGAGCTCATGACTGCGAAAAATGACAGAGTCTACTGTTGCCTTGTTTCAAATTTTAATGGTGCCCAGAGTCCACTCTGACACTAATTTTACAGTCACTGTTCCCTCTGATTGTCTAGCAGGAACCACCATTCTTCTATTGCTTCCCTGTGAGCAAGGCAGCTGTTATGCAGGGGCCATTTAGTGTTACTCATCAGATTTTTGAAGCTAGCCACATACATATTAAATAGACTGTCCACAGAATGAAGAATAGTGACTATTTTGGAAAATATGAAAATGTAGAACACTGAGGTATCATCTTCAGTAGAGGATCTTTCTAATATTCTATTATCTTCCACCTCCTCCTCTTGCTCCTTATTTTTCTTCCTCTTCTTCCTCTTCCTCCTCTTCATTCTCCTTCTTCCTCCCTCTCTTTCCATTTCTTCCTCCTTCTCTTCTTCACTATGGAAACAGAATTATAAGGATGAGTCTAGTAATACTTCTTTGCATACTACTTACAAAACATTTCAGTAACATAGTGAGATTGATACAGTATACCTGAAATTGTTTTCTGAACACTCATCAGATTTAAGTCATGTAGTTAACTGTCCTGTTATGTGATTGTCTCTGATAGACTCCTGGTGGCTACAGAGAACAAACAGGACAATCTGAATTAGGATGGGCACATGCCACAGGTCTACATCAGCACAGTGATTATGCAAAGACCCCAGTTCATATCTTCCATCTAGGAAGGGAAGGAATTGGACATGAATTTGGGGTTATTACTTGCATAACTGTCCCTTGAAAACTAGATTTTCTTGTCTTAAAGTACAGATATCTGTCGTGGTAAACCTGTGAAGCCTACTGAGAACAAACGTGAAAATTTAAATTAATGTTTGAGCTCTCAGGACAGCTTTTCTCTTAACTCACACAAAACAAATATCAAGGCTTGGTGGGGGTGGACTTAAAAAAAATACCAAGAACACCAGCTGCCAAGGGAGAGGTAGGTTGAGTCATAGATGTTCTGATTTTTCTAGTGGCTATTCAAAGGACTGGCATTTGCCTTACCTCAGAGTAAAGATGGCCCTTGATGCTCTGGGGTTGCCAGGGTCCTCTATTCACAACAGCCATTATGCTAGCATGGACTATCAAAAGACTCATACAACCTTTTGGTAGCAGATGAATAAAGGTCTCCTATGTAATATCACCTTGTGAAAGAAAGATGGAAAACAGTTTAGCTTCACTTTCTAGATAAATAAATATCAACACAAAATCAAGGCAAAGAAGAGAAACAGGGTTCAAACAAGGCACAGAGGATATCCACAAATCAACACATGTGACATGAAGATGTTTTAATTACCTGCTGAGATTTTTCAAAATACCCTGTATGGAAACATGGAATTAGCGCAGGGATCCAATGCTTTCCTGAGGTGAGGACTTCACTCAGGAAAAGGTCTCAAGAGGATCCATGAAAGTCTTACTACAATGAAGTACATGTATTAATGAAAGTCTTACTACAAGTATATGGAAAATCTAAAAAGAAGTCAAACAGCACTCTCTGTCAGAGAGGAAACAATCTATTTGTTCAGAGGCTGGTCATTTGAAATTATTCTGTCAGTTTAGCTGCGAGAAAGGAACAATAAAAAGCAAAGTTAACCTTAGCATCTGTGAGTGTTATCAAGTAGGCTAATAAATACATCATGAGAATTCCATAAAGAAATAAGAAAAATAAGTGAAACAGTTTTTCCAATAAATAATAGTAGAAAGCTCCCCAAATCTGAGAAAGAAAATGGACCTTCAGACAGAGGAAGTCCCACCTTCACCCCCAAACCCTGCAAATTAGATGAATGCAAAGTCATCACCATAAAAATGTGTGACAAATATCATACAGGAAAGAATACCAGTTAGCCATAGAAAAGACAAGCACCTGTTCGTTCATAGCAATGTAACTGAAAATGGTGATCATTGAGTTCATTGAAATAGGCCAGCAACAGAAATGCAAGTAGAGCGTGATTTGCTTCACACATGGACACCTAGAATAGAAAAACACAAAAGAGTTTGGCAAGATAAGTGATAGGGTATAGCATGGTTCATTAATTCTTTGATGGGTAGAGTCACCATTACATAGGAAGTCTGGTGAGGGATTGCATAATAGTTAATTGTACTGTTATATATTTCTAAGAGAAAGGATGTTTCTACCATGAATAAATGATTGCTATGTAAGGCTATATCTGCTTTTAATATGTGAAAGGAGTGTTATTAGTGTTTGTTTTGAAAACACAAGGCTCCAGGTTCGATTCCAGGTGCCAACAAAACAGAGGTGCTCTGAAGAGAATCTCATCCATATACTCTAGATCCAGGCAGCCACCATATCTCACATCAGAGCTGGGAAGACTTGTAGAGTCTTGTGTCTCTTCAGGGTGTTCTTCACACAGACTGCGGTAGCTACACAGTTCCAAATTATTATGTTGAATAGCTGACTTGAACTGGAGGAACTGCTTGTTGTAGGTATTAAACGAGAGACAAGCAAAGAGACTATTTGTGTATATCACAAATGCTTAAATGTGTCTTTAGAACAACTCTGTGCTTATGGAAATTGGCTGATTGGAGCTTCCTGTTATTTTCCTGTGATATCTTTCTGTTCTTACAGAAAATCTAACTCTCATACATCTGGCAGTGTGTGTGTGTGTGTGTGTGTGTGTGTGTGTGTGTGTGTGTAGAAATTTTAAAAATAATGAGTGCTTACAATTCGTTTCTGAGAAGCTGTTAATCCTCCCAGATGTTAGATGCAGCTTTCCTTTAGCTATGTGTAATTGAGTGGCGCTCATCACAACATCTCAAGGGTTAGTTTAATATTTAACCCCCAGCAACATTTTCAATGCTACTGACTTCGACAGATTTATGCTGTCTAAAATATAAAAGCCTGTGCGGAGAGCTTGAAATTTATCCTGTTGGTGCATTTGATAAAGATTACATAAAAGAGAATGGAAATCCAGCCTTCACTCCAGCCCTTTCTGTAACAATGTGTTAAGAGTCTCATGGTACCAGGAACTTTTTACAGTGTGTCTATGCATATAAGTCACCAGAATTTCAACCTCTCCTTGAGGTAGAAAGGCAATTGTTTTCCTTCTTAACTGAGAAAAGAGAGGAATAGAGTCATTAATTAACTTATACCACAGTACTTGTCAAATATTTACCAAACATATTCTAAGATACGCCTATAAGTTAAATGTTTTTAGTTAAATGTAACCTTAAGAAACAGTGAAATGATAGAACTGGAAAATACTATACTGGGTAAGGGAACCCAGAAGGACAAACTACATGTGTCCCCCACCCCTGCTTAAAGTTATTTGTCAATTGTCTTTGGTTGTCAATTAGAGATATCTTCTAGGTTAAGGGTGGAGGGATATGTCCATTTCCCCTCTCTGCACTGAAACCTTCTTTGGCCCACACCTGTGCAGACCCTGTGCACGCTCGCTAGGTCTCAATGAGGTCATACGTGGGTCAGTCCTGCTAGGTTTAGAAGGCCTTGTTTGCTTGGTGTCCTCCATCCATGCTCAGTCTTACAATCTTTCCATTTTGTCTTCTGCTGGATTTGCAAATCCCTGAAGGGAGAGGATTTGATGTAGACATCCCATTTAGGACAAAGTATTCCAAGGTCTCTTTTTCTCTACACATTGTCCAGTTATAGGTCTCTGGGTTTGTTCCAGTCTCCTGCAGAAGGAAGCTTCTCTGATGATGGCATTCATCTATGAGTAGAGTGGAAGGGCATTGAGAACCATTTTGTTGCTGCATTTCTTCAGCAGAATGGTAGCATGTGATTTTTTTCCTAGGTTCATAGCCTATTTAGCTTGACCATCTAAGCAGTGTGAGAGATGCATTACATCTTGTAGAATATATATACATAAATACATACAAGTACTATTATACAAATGAAACAGGTTGTATTTATATTTTAAGGAATACACAAACGCACACACATCTGTGCATGTATACCCACGTTGGCCTGCATGTGTGGACATATGTATGAACAATTAAAAAGAAATCATACATTTGAAAGAGAGCAGGAGAGCTTGGACGGAGGAAGGGGAAAGTGAAATTATATCATTATAATATAATCAAAATTTAAAACTAACTTTTAATAAAATCATTGGAGCAGAGAGGGAAAGATGAAAATGATACAGAGTACTTGTGTACAACGTTCTCAAAAAATCATTTAAAAACTAAATTTAAATAATGAAATGAGGCCGAGGAGGGAGATGGATTAATGGGTAAAAAAAACCCACTTGTGCTGGAAATGTAAAGATCTGAATAAAAGTCAGCATAGTAGACCTCAGAAGTAATCCCAGTGCTCCCACAGAGATATGAGAGGCAGAGACAGGAGGATTCCTGGAAGCTTGTGAGCAAGAGAGTGTGACATATACACTATGGGAAATACCAAAGAGATCTTGTCTCAAAAAGGAAAAAAGATAGGAGGCAAAGACAGACTCTTGTGGTTGTCTTTTGACTTCCACATGTGTGCCTGCCCACAGACACACTCAGGCACAGATACAGACACACACACAAACACACACACACAGCAGACACCCACTGACACAGACACAGACACAGACCACAGACACATACACACGCACACACACATATACACCTGCACACATGTGCACACACACACACATGCTATACAAGAACTCACTGTACACGAGAAGAACTTCATATTGTAGAACCACCCTTGGAAGAATTTTATATGTGAGCCTCAATTTCTCTGTAAAATGGCACTGCATTGGCAAGTCAGGAAGACAGTCCATAGAGCTTGAATATTTTTGTTTGCAGTGTGCTGCTCCTATTTGTGGTCTCAATAATCTTGACCTTGTCCCTGAACTCTTTGGATTTCTTCCTCAGTGAAAGGAAACAGTTGTACCATCTCATAGCTATCTGGAGTTTTAATGAGCTAAATCTGTGTCGGTCTTGTTGCCTACGATACAAGGAAGCATTATTTGCCATCATTATTGTAACTATTAATAGCGTATTTGGAAACACATGCACAAAAAAAGGTTTGACTGACATGATGACACTGAGTAGGTTTGAACAGTGGTTTGGGGTTTGATTGGCAGGGAGAGAGAACAAGGCATGACTTGAAATAAAAGACACACTTGAGCAGTAAGCCACCACTGCAGGGACTCAGATGCTGTCAGCAGGGAAACTGAACAGTATTTAATTGCAATAATATCAAGGACCTTCGATGGTCGATTAGGAGAGTCTAGTTAATATGGCAGATATCCAGGAACCCCTGGTGCATTCTCACCAAGAATTACTATTGTTAGACAGCTAGAGGTTTGCAAAATGATTCATTCAAAATTATACTCGTGGTTTTAATTTTTCTCAATTTCTGATGAAATTAGGAATGTTTTTATATAGGGATTTTATATATAGATTGCCAGGACCCTTATAACCTGTCATAGTTGTTTGTATGTGGGAAAGACCCAATAAGCATTTTTTAAATTATTTCATTTTATTATTTTATGTGCATTGATATTTTCTCTGCCTGAGTGTATGTGTGCCATATGTGTTTGATGACAGCAGAGGAGGACATTAAATACCTTGAAACTGGAATTACAGAATTACAGATGCTTGTGAGGCACCATGTGGGTGCTGGGAATCAAATAAGGGTCCCCTGGAAGAGCAGTGAGCACATTTAATCACTAAGTCACCTCTCCACACACACTCACCCTTACTAAGCAGTTACTGACTAAGTTAGTAAGTAGATGAGTCCACAGAATCAAACACACTTCTAATTGTCACATACAGAAACACTCTCCAGACTGCCTAAGCCAATGTGTCAGAGACAGAATCTCAGACCCAAAGCTATAACAAAGGATTACAGGTGAAGCTATAGTGCAGAGAATTCTACCGTGCATATGGAAGTCATCATAAAGTGTCATATCATAAAGTGTCCTCCGACAGATGTTCTCACTGAAGTTGTAGTAATCAGTCCGCTTTTCTGGTTCCCGAGTCACAGGATGCTCACAGTGATGGAGATTTGAACCCAGTGGTTCTAGGAGTCTTTTTAAATCCTAACAGATTTCATGTTCAGAAAAGTCGTAAAAATGACAGGCAATCTGAAAATAAAATTTGACTAAATGCTGAACAATCAGTTAGAGGTTTAAGCTGACACAGGTTACATTTTAGGATTTAGGAAATAGAAGAAGGTTCTATTTCTCCTACTAATCCAAAAATGGGATGATCCCTGGAAAGTAACCTGAAATTCAATACGGATGCAGCACTCTGCTCAAATGGAAAACCTCAAACAGCTCGACATTCCCATCAAGTATGCATTTAAGGCTTAAAATTATATTGAAGATTTAAGATACAGCTAATGCTTCTCTAAACATTTCACTGAATGATCTACTTGTCTCTTGCCTCTCTCCTTCTGTTCCTTTCTTACTACAAGTTTAATTAACTGACTGGGGAGAACACAGTGAATTAGAAGAGAGCTTTTTAGAGATTGGGTATGTATGAGAATATATCAACCTATACAAACCTACCCCAAATGCAATTTTTTAATGTAACCTATTTGAATGATTTTAAATTATTTGAAGACATTTACAAAACGAGTCATTGCATTTCATGTTGAATTATCATTTTGAAATTCGTAATCTTTATTTATGTATGTGTATGCTTATCTGTGCTTATATGAACCGTGTGTGTGTGGCTGTGTGTGTGTGTGTGTGTGTGTGTGTGCATGTATGCATGTGCATGAGTATGTGAGTGTGTGTGTCTGCAGTGGCCAGAAGCATGTGGAGGATCCCCTTGGAGCTACAGTTATAGAGAGTTGAGAACCCTGATGTAAACGCTGGGAACAAACCTCTGATCCTCTGCCAGGACAGAAAGAGGTATTGACCACTGAGTCATCTTTCCAACCACTGAACTGAATTAATTTTTAAGAATTTTTTGTTACACAACGTGCTTTCTTCTATATATGAGCATAAGTTAAAGAGCATGTGATTTCACTCTAATTCACCTTGTGCCATAACAAAAAAAAAATTGCATTTCCTGTTTTGATAACTGCCTATAGTCTAGGGAACCTTAAGCCTTTCCATTCTGTGCGTCTATCTCCTGATCAAGTGAAGAGGGAAGGGGCTGTTGCTTAACCAACATTACCTCAAAGTCAACAGTTGGTGGACACAGGTATTCAGCTCTGCTCCCGGGCCCTGGTTCTTTTCATTTAGCTTCAGCCCTCCACAGCCCCTCCCACAGAGATGTCTATGGCCATCACTCATGAGGAACAGTGCCTCAGGCTCTCCAACATGTCAATGAGGTATCTTCAAGCTCTCAGACCAAACCAATAGGTGTTATCTGCTGCCAGACCTTCATCCACCCTAAAACTGTATAAAAGAACTCTGTTCTAGAGAAGTAAAGGTGTGCAAGAATCATCCTAGTGTCTGAGAGTTTCTGTCACAAGAACTGTAATACTAGGGAAGAGATCTGCTCTCCCAAAGGGCCTTTAGGACCCTCCCCTCCTTGCCAGCTAGCTGGCTTCTTACCTGCCCACTCTGGCTGGCTGAGTGCAGAGAGACAGGTGCAGCACCTGGGAGTGACTGGGCAATGACAAGGGAGACATAAGCAAGCAGAGGCAGCAGTGGAGGCAATCTCCCCTACCTGCTCGCACTCTGTCCCCTTGGCCCCGACCCCCGCATCAGGCCGGGCTGGAGATCATTGTGGGACACCCTCCAGAACAGGGACCCACAGTAGGGTAGATACACCACTTCAGAATATCATTTCACTGCTGGTATGGTTTGGTCTTTCACTAGATAATCAAAATCAATGGACTACACACATAACACATCTTATGTATATCCAACATTCAAAAGCTCATAAATAAGAATGACTTTACCTAAGAAAATATGCCTGTGATATATTTTTATTAATTTGATTAAAATTAGTTTTAGATAATATTTTCAAATAAGAGTAATAGGATATTTTTAATTCAAGATACCCTCTTCTGTATCATACCCTAGGAAATGACCACACAACCAGATGAAAGGGAGACACCAAAAATTGTTTAAATATCCTTAATAATAGATACAAAAATGTTTTAAAGAAAATAAAATACAACTTTCTGAAAGAATAGCAAGAGCTCATGAGAGGAACCGCCAAGCAGGAAGGGACCTCACTGTTATTTGCATGTGGTGACTCCCCTGAGCTGTTTACTTTCAGCTCCCTCTGAAGGAGTCTGGCCTTGCCAGGCCCATGCCAAGTTACCATCAATGGCTTGATGAAGTGCAGGGTGATAAAGATGAAAATTATATGAGCAACAGCCACCTACTTGTGGGTTTACATACTTGTCATGGCTGAATTATCACAGTCATATCTGATATAAATGAAAACATTACAAAGCTTCCATAAGTCTACTTCTCATTAAACATATTTATGTCTGAATATACATGAAATGAGTTGTGAGATATAAAACTAGACACATGAGTCTATATAGTTATGTCATTAAAGTTATTAGACCCTTTATAAAACAGGTATTTTGATCATTTTACGTACAGAAAAAGAAAGTCCCCAGAATGTTGTCTGATTTCAAGAACCCTGAAGAAGCCGTCAGTATTGTCATTCATACCCAGGGTAGATGTCCTATTCCATGAAAAGAAGGAAGAGTGGGTAAATTTCATGGTTTGAACATAGAGCCATACATTGCCACCATCAGCTGCACCCCCACAGAATTAGTTGTGTTGGAAATGATATTTATACTGAGTTATGCCTCAGTGGGACTATCTTTGTAAAGCAAACCATCCCTAGGTGAGTGTTTCCTAAAGGCCCGTGTGTTAATGTCTTGGCTCTTGCCCCTGGAAATAGTAGAAATTTTGAGAGGTAGAATTTTGTCTGGAAACTTCCTTTTGGTCTTTGTGATACACAAGGTATATGCAAAGAGAATTCTGGGACTGGTCTCTTCATAAACCTTCATCTCATCTTCTTACCTTCCATGCAAAGCAACTTGTTCTGGAATGTTCTCCCTTCATCCCTATTAGGTACTTCCTTACCAAATCCCAAAAGCACTGGACCAAGCGACAATTGATTGAAACCTCTAACACTGAAAGCCAAAATAAGACTTTACTCTTGATAGAGTCAAGAGATATTTTTATGTCTGTAATCAAGCCAAATCATTTAAGGTCAGTCAGAATTATCCACAGAAATCACAATGTCCATATACTTCAGTGATGGTAAGACTATTATGTACAATGACTTATCCAATGATATGGAATACATGCGACCTTCCATAGTGTCTGACATTTGACAAATAATCATGACCATCTGACTGTGATTATTTGTTATTACTGTTGATGGTGTGTGAAAGGTGGATCATATAGTAACACTAAAGAAAATGTGTGAGGTACTCTGGGATGAAAGACAAAAAAAGATCTTTTTAACTTGTAGATTTAGTGAGGATGACATGGAGAAAAGGTGGACACTAATTCTTACTAAGTTTCATGAGGACATGAAGACAACATGCTGCAATTCGTGTGATAAGAATAGACTCCATTTCAGATTGAAAAATGGCACAGCTTAAAAAATAGAGACTGACTTTAAAAAAAAAAAGGTAGTGGAGAGAATCTAGGAGATGAGAGAAACTGACACATTTATGGATGCTCTGTGACACAGCCTGTATTTAGCCCCTCTGCTGCCTTGTGCCAGTTGATTAAGGCTGGGAACATTTTCCCAAGTTGTGTGAGAGAAGTACAGCTGTCGTGTTCAGGAACTTGAGCGAGGAACGTATGCTTCCTGCCAAGCTTTCACTGGGTAAAAGCTCAAGGCTTCACAAAAACAGAATGGTTTTAAAAATGATTGGAAAGATTCACTCGCACTGACAGATGGAAAGTATCAGAGATTAAGGAAGTGTGTCTGTGTATGCATGCACATATGTGTAAATGTGTGTGAGTTCACCCACACTCCCACACATGCATTTGCAAAGGGAGCTGTCAATAAAACTCATAAATTCAATTAAGCAGGTTGGGCTTTTCTGATACCAACATGTTTTCTCACAAACCAATTTTCTCTAATGAATAATAATTACAGCTATTTTCTTACCATCTTATATGTTTCAGGACAAGGATTTCCCTTGGTTTTGGCAAACATATAGCATAGAGGGTTGCAGAACCTGTGTCAAATATTTATTTGTGTCTATGCTTGCAGGCAGGAGCATGTGTACATGTGTGTGCACACACACATACACACACACATGCCACATGTGTATAGGTGTCCATGGAGACCAGAAGAGTGATGAATTCTCTGGAGCAGGAGCTGGAAGCTGCCCAACATGGGCATTAAAACCTAACTCAATCCCTCTGCAAGAGCAGCAAGTACTCTTAACTACTAAGCCAGCTCCTGTTTCAAATATTTTACACACACACACACACACACACACACACACACACACACACACACACACCAGTGTGCCCTTCTCCCATTATAACCTCATAAAACGGCACACACTAAACCAAGGAAGGTGGAACTAATTGGTGGTTCAAAAAGATAGTTAAAAATTTCCCATTTGAAATGGAATAAACAGATGGTTTTCCTCCTTGTCTTGCTAGTCTTTGGATATTTTAATCTCACCTCCCATAGTGGGATGATTCAAATAGTGAAGGTAACTACAGCAACAGTCAAGAGCTATTTGCTTGCCTGAATGCTGACCAATAACAGAGTATACCCCTGCCCTCAAGCCTGTTTGCAAAAGGTAGAAGAAGCCAATATAGAGGTATAAGTCTGACATGACTACTATGATTGAGGATGCTTCAAAGGGAGAGTATTCACTTTATTGAAAATTTGGAACTAAGTCAGAGAACAGAATATTAGCATTCCTGAAGTCAGAAAATGCAAGAACATGTGTGATCTTATCACCAATCGCCCTTGTAATAAATTTTCTGGCAGACTGATAGGTGCTAGAGCATCAGCGACTGCACAGCACTGACAAGCGACACAGTACCTATTACCAGTCTAATAACATTGTAAAGAGCTGCAACCCAGTGTGTTGGTGTTTGTAGGCACCACCGTCTTGCCTATGAAGTAAAGGATACCACCTGCATGAGTGAGGTTAGAACTGCCACTTTGGTTTTTCAAAAAAACTAATGAGAAGAAGAATAAATGTATATGGCCTATGAAAAAAAATTATTTCAGATTCTAAAACTTGGACTTGATCCCCCAACCCTAAGGCAAAGATGTGGACAGGAAAATCATAGTGATTTGTTGCTGTCAGTGGTAAGTAAAATCCTATATCTCTGTCATCTCTGCAGCTGAAAGCGCCAGAGAGATTAGAAATAGCCAAACACGAGTAGGCTGAGAGTTGCTAAAATTTAAACCCACCCGTCCTCCACAGTCTCAGAGAGAGAGAGAGAGAAAGAGAGAGAAAGAGAGAGACAGAGACAGAGAGACAGAGAGACAGAGAGAGACAGAGAGACAGAGACAGGCAGAGAGAGAGGCAGAGAGAGAGGCAGAGAGAGAGAGAGAGAGAGAGAGAGAGAGAGAGAGAGAGAGAGAGGTAATTCAAGAAAGGGGTACATGAAAGGGGCCAGAAAAAGAAATGAAAGGAGAAAAAAAATGTAATTATGTTTTAATTTAAAATTTTAATTTGAAATAAATTTAAAGGGGCTCAACTTTCATTCTGTCCCTATAGCAGGAGAGAAAACCAGCTCCTCAAGAATATAATCATTTGATGTCTGTACAATTCTTTTTCAATATAAAAATCATGTTTAGGGACTGTAGATAGAGCAGTGAATAAGAGCCTTTCCTCTGGAAACACGAGAATGTGAGTTCAAATCCCCCCCCCACCCATGTAAAAATTAGACACAGTTATATGTGCCCAGAAGGCAAGCACTGTGGGCAGAGACAGGCAGATCCCATGAAGTCACAGCTTAGTTGATGCAGCTGAAGTAAACCCCTAGTTTAGTGGACTTCCTGTTTAATGGGAGATCCTGTTTTGAGGCAATAAGGTGGAGCATGGCAAAGAAAGACACCAGAAATCTTTATGTGGCATATTCATGTGCACACACACTTACATACATGAATCCCACACACAGACACACACATACCACATACAAACACACGCAAAAAATATGCCTATTATCCTAATAAATAAAAACATCAAAGCTGAGATTTAAAGTGAAATTACCAGGCTAGGTATGCAGCTCAGTGGTGGAGTAGTTGCCTTGCAAATACAAGGCTCTGTTTGTAATCCTTAGCACTGAGAAACAAAAAAAAAAAAATAAGCTGAGGTATAAAGATATTCACGATCAAAAGTTTAAAACTGAGATAAAAAATAGAATTGGCTTCTCAGTGGTCCAGATGTTATCGGTTATCTGAAAAGCCATTCTTGTTTCCTTAAATTGTTTAAGAATATGGACAAACAGTAGCAGGTATAGATGAATATAAATGATGGAGGTCATTGAAACATGCAAAAAATGTAAAACCTATTCCAAAACTAAAACTAACAGTAATGCTGTAAGTCAAGAGAATAGTACACTCATTTTGTCTTGTTTTTGTGTGTCAGGGCACATAAAGAAGAGAAGAATAGATGATAGAATCCTAAATCTAATATAATGTTCATGCTGTGCAATCCATATATATATATATGATAGATAACTAGGTATTTTGAATTATCATTTAAGCATATAAATAAAATGACATAGAATATGTGCTATTTGCTAAGTAGTTGAGAGACACTGCCACACAGGAAAATGACTGATACCAATACGATCAGTGTTCTCCAGGGACTGTGTCTATAGCATGACTCTTTGTATATAAGACTTGTTATTGCTGGGTCAGTATGCAGAATCTGTCACTGTCAAATGATCACCTGACTCATCTCAACTAGAAAAATAAAATCAAGGTACCTTCTCAAGAAGCCGCAGAATATAGAGAACAATGAAGAAAATCAAAGGTGTTAACATCTCTCCAACACCTCTTGCTCTCTTTCAAATTCATGACTGCTTTTTCTTTGTTGTAAACACACACACACACACGCACACACACACACACGCACATGCACATGCACACATACATTTCTAAATATATAACTGCAACTTACTCTGTTCTTAGAATGTTATCTGTATACATATTATCTCAGGGCTGAATACTTAGTATCAGATAATCCATTGGAGGTCCTTTCATGGAGTGGATGTCCTTCAAATCCCAGTATTCCCCAGTTGCCCATAGTTATTTGTCTAGTGCTGAGATCCTGTGAGCTTTCCTCCTAATGTGTTAGCATCCTGTCATCATCCTGTCACCATTCAGGCCTTGTTACGGCAACGGTGACAATAAGACTTCATGGATATAGCCTCTTTGACATTTCTAGAAGATATAACTCATAGGAAACTTCCTGTTCCCTCAGCTCTTTGATTCTTTCTGCCCCTCTTATGAAATGATCCCAGGTTCAGGACTTGTGTTATATTTGTATCATTTGAGAACAAGCAACACATGCTCTCTTGTTTTCTGTATTTTGATCAGCTGTAGTTTTCTGCAATGATCTCTTTCTGCTGCAAAAGGTAGGTTCTTTGATGAGAGGGATAACTACACTTGTCTGTAGTATAAGGATAAGTATTTAGAGTGTGGTTAGTATTATGCTAGTTTAGTAAAGTGGTGGTTGTAGGCTCACTGCCATTGTGCATGTAAGAAATAGTTAACAAGCAGGATTCCTCTGACTAAAGATTTCTGCTTCACAAAATATGTCAAGATAGAAGACAACTTTTAGACCCTTAAGACCCACCTCATGGAGGACAGCCCTCCAAAGTGTAGAGAGAACTTTCAACACTCAACAATAAGAAAACAACCTAATTTGCAAATGGGCAAAAGACCTTCATAGGAACAGGCAGTTCATCAAAGAATACAATCATGGGATAAATAAACACACAAAAGTTGCTTAACCTGCCTTAAAGAAATAAATTGGAAGTGTAAAGAACAAAATGTATTATATACTAATTTCTTCAGAATTTAAACAATTCCCTCCCATAGGGGTAAAAGAAGCTCCTACAATTTACCAGGCCAAAAAAAAAAAAAAAAAAAAAGCCAGAATGCTGTGAGTTTCCCAAGACTCCTCTCCAATATTATATAAGCAGTAACAGTTGCTTAGGAGAAAAGATTCTCCAGCCAGCTGAGCAGTCTGCAAGAAGCACATGGAGTGCCAGGGTTGCTGCTTTCGTGATTCCATGTGAAAAGCTAGATTTCCAAGTGATGTGGCTGCCTTGGGTCACCATGGTCCTGCAAGAACAATATACATTCTGGTTCACTAGGCTAGAATTGGTAGCGTAGTTTAATTGGTCTGTTGTTGCTATACTATTTATTCATGTGTCCCCAAAAGTCAGACAACAGTGAGATAATGCTGTAAATCTTTTTAAATAGCCAAATTTCAGATACTGACAACACCAAGAATGTGGAATTAATAAATTCAAATAAATTCACAGCTGACATGAACACAAGATGGCACAGCCACTTTGGAGCAGAGCTGGGCGTTTCTCATAATTCCTCACAAAATAAAAATATTCTTAGTGTATGCCCCAGCAATTGTATTCTCTAGATCCCATTCACATATAAATAAAGAGCATGTCTACGCAAAACCTGCACCTGGATGCTTACAGTGGTTTTGTTCATAATTGCTAAAACTAAGATGCAACTAATGTGAGAGTCTATAAAGGAATAGATAAGCAAAGAGGTAATCTAGACTGTGGGCTATTATGCAGTGCTATGAAGAAATGAACTGTCACTTATGAAAAAAACAGAGAAGCAAATGAAGCCTTTCTGGAAGGACTATGAACTACTACTGCATATTTTCAATTATATAGCATTGTAAAAATTGATGGTAGAAAGACAAGTGCTGTCAGGTGTTAGTATGGATGACTAGATGGCTTTTAAAGAGGGATGTCTAAGAGAAGCACAGAGACTTCCTGGGCCAGTGAAACTATGAGAATTATAGTGGTAAGTGCATGCCATATTCCATTAGACATACAGCACAAGGAGTGTTCCCTAATACAGATTGAGGAATTTGATTATGTGAACATATAGTCACAGGTTAGTTAATTGTACAAATATAGTCACAGCAGCACATGAAGCTGATGATGGGTAATAAGTGAATGACAATAAAGGAGGAATATATGGCAACCTCTGCTTTTCTGAGAAATCTGTTTCTGAAAATTTCCATTAAAAATGGTTAAAATGCCGTTGCTTATGTGTGAGGCAAATACTCTTCAACAAACACATTGTAGAAGAGACAGGGGGGTGAGAGAGAGAGAGAGAGAGAGAGAGAGAGAGAGAGAGAGAGAGAAAGAGTCAGAAAAAATATTTGAGGAAATACCAGTTAAAACTATGGACATTTGATGAAACACATTAACCTACACATCCAAGAAGCAAAAAATTTTCCCACAAGATAATTGCAAAGAGATTCACACCCACTCAAAAAAACGATGAGAGCCAAGGAGGAAAAGAACATCTTGAAGGCTGTAAGAGAGAAGTGACTCATAATATACAAGTGACTCCAACAAGAGTAACAGCTAACTTCTCATCAACAAAGAGAAGATTAAAAAAGAAAGAAAGAAAGTTGACATACACAACACTGAACACATAAGCCTTTCAACAAAGAATTTAGTATTTGGAAAAACTATCTTCCTTGGAAAGAAAAGATAACTATCATTGAATGGGGGCTCAAAAATTAAAAATATAACTATCCTATGATTAGCCCAAACTTGCCATGAGCTATCTATCCAAAGGAAGTGCAATCTGTGCTAAGATACTTCTATGTTTATGACAGTGGTCTTCACAAGAGATACAAAATTGAAACAACCAATATGTCCATAAGTGGATAAATGGATTAAAGAATGCCTGGTATTTTTATAAAAAGAAAAACTGTACAAACCTTAAAATGAGGAAATCCTGTCATTTGCAACAGTACAACTGGGTCAAGAAATCATTTTAATAATTGAACTAAGTCAAGCATAGGAAGGCAACACCTTGTAATCTTGTTATACATGGAACTGAAACAATCTGGTGGCTGGACTGTGGTTATCCTAGGTTAGGAACAGCTCAGACATGTAGAGGCTCTTCAGTATCTGGTACACTATAAACAGGAGAGATATTACTACTGTCCTAATGTGCTAGGAATACAGAAAAGAACATGTGTGTGCATGCGTGTTTGTGTGTGTGTATTATTGGAAATTGATATCATATTGAAGTCATGTGCATCCTGGATAGTGCCTCTATCTTAGATATGTCCCAGTTAAATGAAGCTATTGACTCTTTCCACCTAAAATGTGTGATGAATGTTTGGGAGGCAGCTATACTTACCCTCACATAAACACTGTATATGTGAATTTAAGCACCATTCAGTACTCCAATATATAAGCATTGAGAATTTAAAAATAAACACACTCCCAGATAAAAGTAAGATAAGTCACTGAGGACAGAGCACCTTGCTTGTTTTATGAAATGAAGTTCTTAAACATTAGAATGAATTATATGGGGTTATAGTTCAAATATACAGGATAAAACAGAAAGGCCCAGTGACTGGAACTGTGCAGAGAATTAGTCAAGATAACACAGCAGCTCATTTTTTTCTTCTAAACTTTGACTGATTTGCAAAGTAGTATATTGTATTTTTCTGTGTTGTTTGCCTTCTGTAAAGTACTCAGAAACAATATTCTCAAGGAAGCAAGTGAGGTCAAGGTTAAGTATTCAAGGAAGAATGAGGACAGACAGAGCATGGAAAGGTTCTTATAAGCTGTATGAATCTATAGTTGTTCTCTTTGCTTAAAATTGCTTTTTAATGGACAAATGACATCATGAGTTTCTGCCTCTCACATATAGACAATACATATACAACAATAACAGAATAAAAAGAGGGAGGTCAACATATAAAAGTATCACCAGGACCAAATATGAACTGAAATCAACTGCGGCAATTTAAGACATTCTGTATAGCAGGAGGAATCCTTAGGAAAACAACTCTGAAATACCAGTAGAATGATTAAACAAGTTACTGTATTATATCTACAAGGTACCAGGTATAATGTGTAAGATAAAAAGAGTAAAAAAAAGGACATAAATTCATAGGAAATAGGAATTACAGTGGCAGCTATAAATCAATATCATAATTCATCAATTGAGACAAAAGATGAAAATCATCAGGGTGGGGGTTTTAAAAATAAGCATTTTTGGAATCAACAATACAGAGAGAAAACAGAAGAATGGGCAAAACAGATACAAACAACAATCAGAAATGAAGAAATTAACAGATGGGGTAGCTACCATTACTTTGCTTAAATTATAAAATAAACCTTTTAGACATGATGTAGAAGTTTTCATGATAAAAGAGTCTATTCATCAGTGTTATTAATGTTTACAATGTTTAACAAAATACCTTAAGATGAAGGGAAGAAAAGAATATCAGAATTAAAGATAGAACCAGAAACTGTATTAATTGAAGTGTTAATGTCCTGGTTTCAATAATGAGTCATGAAACTAGCCACATCACAAGCAAGGAAATGGAAAAAATGAGCACTATAAAAAATAACCCAGACACCTGTGCCCTATACTACTTCATAGTAGCAGAACATCCTTTCTTTTACAGTACAAATGGAACAAGATCTGCTTATACCATATGCTAGGCAAAAAAAACCAAACATTTCTAATTAAAGAAAGAAAGAAAAGCAATCACAGAAAGCATTTTTTATTACAATTTAATGGATTAAATTAGAAAGCAGTAATTCATATCTGGAAAATAACGTAGTTGCATGGAAATCAAACACCATTTTTCTGAATAACCAATGAGCTAAAATGGATAAAACAAATAAAATTTAAAAATAGCTTAAGATAAAGAAAACACACAACAAATGATGCACTTAAAAATGTGTGCTCACTTGCCTGGTGTGATGGAGTACACTTTTAATGATAGCACTGGGGAGGTAGATGGAAGCTGATCTTTGTGAGCTTCAGGTCAGCTTGGTCTACATTGTGATTTCCAGGTCAGCCAGGGCTGCGTAGTGAGACCTTGGTTAAAAGACAAAACACAACAAGAATCCAAATAAAATATAAAAAGAAAATGAAAAACAAAGACTCACCAGAAATTTTGTAGCTATCAAAACACCACTTTAGAAAGAAGAGTTGTTACCTTTGATATGGTTGACTTGGTAGAGCACCTGCCTGACATGCACAGAGTACTCAGTTCAGTGTCCAAAAATTCAAGGTCATCCTTATCAACAAAATTAGTTTGAGGACAGATATTGTCTAAAAAGAGAAGAATCCAAACATCAATAAACTAACTAGGAGCATCAACCAAACACCAAAATAAAACATAGGCTGGGAAAAATGACTTGTATTTAAATAGATAAATAAAGACAATAGATAAAAATCAACAAAATTAAAAGACTTATTCTCCAAAGTATTGAAAAGAATATTGATAAACTTTATGTAGAATGATGAATGAAAAGAGAAACAGTGCCTTGTTTACATAACTACGATTCATAGAAATTCAGCAGGACCAGTAGCTGTTGCACAAAGGAAGTGTGTGGAAAGAAAGCTGCATTAAAGATGTGAAATAATCATAAACAAAGGATAAAAGAAAGTTAATACAAAAATGTATAAATTTGAAGTTGTTCTCTTTTCTCTTTTTTTACAGCTATTTTAAAGCACAGGAGATTTTTATTAAACTATTAAAGTGAAGAATTAAAGAGAAAATATAACTAGTAGAAAGAATTGTATAGATGAATAGATGATAGATAATAAATGGGTAGGCAGGTAGATTGATAGATGAATATTCTCCAAATTGTCTTGAGAGGATATACTAACCGTATACTAAAATAAGAGAAAGAAGTCACCCAAAATTACAAATGATATCTCACCAAGCATGAACAATAAAGTATTTTTTTTCTTTTAAAATTTATTTATTTACTTTTTTTTTTATTAATTTCTTTTTTTTTTGAACATGAAATGCTTTTTTATAGCATGTTTTACAAGAGGAGGGGGTAAGAGGGTCCAGGTGGTGGAAAAGTACAAAATCTTCTTGGCCTGTGCCTTGAAACATGTCATGGTCTATATGGTACACTGCCTTGAATTATGATCTACCTGCAGTTCTTCAGAAGATATGGTACACTGCTTGAGTTATGGTCTCCCTGCTATTCTTAAGAAGACATGGTACTCTGCTTTAAAGTATTTTTAATTAGAAAACACACTGAGCACTATTTAGAAAGTACTATAGATTTAAAAAAAAAAAAAATGTAAAAGCCTTCAATCCTTCCCCCAACTCTTCCATATGAGTTCCTGATTTCGGTCCAATGGTTGGCTGTAAGTATCTGCATCTGTCTCCGTAGAGCCTCTCAGAGGACAGGAGCTGAGAGTGATGGCAACCCTATAGGAAGACCAACAGTGTCAACTAACCTGGACCCCTGGAAGCTCCCAGAGACTACCAAAAAGCATACACAGGCTGGTTCAAGGCCTACAGCACATGGCATGTATGTAGAAGAGGATTGCCTTGCCAGGCTTCAGTGGGAGAGGATGTACCTAATCCTTTAGAGTCTTGATGCCCAAGAAATGAGGATGCCTGAGAAGAGATGAGCACTTCCTAAAAGGTGAAGGGGAGCAGGAATAGTGTAAAGAACTCTGAGATGATGGACTGGAGGGAAACATTTGGGATGTTAATTAATTGATTAATTAAAAAATTGTTTTTAAAAAGTAAGAACCCAAAGTGGCGCATTACTGTATTAGAACAGTGTCTCCAGACATGGAAAGGGCCTTTGCACACATGAACTCACCTTGGTTCTGGCAGAATGCACAAACCTCCATGAGATCAAGCCAGCATGGACTGGTGATGGAGCATCTCATAAAGGCCCACTCTTAGCCAAGGGGCCATAATGACATTTGCTGCTGTGGAAAGGAAAATCATTTTTCTTCAGGTCTGCAGCACTTGAGAAGCTACCTGTGCTCCAGTATATGGTCCTACACCTATAGAGATACTCGCAACACCATGTACACTCAGTGAGATTTTTAAAAAATTTTATTTTGACTGAAGGGGTGGATCAGAGATGGATCAAAGGTTAAGAGTAGATATTGCTTTCAAAGAGGATCTTAGATCAGTTCTCACAACTCAGTCCCCTAGCTTACATCCCCCTGTAACCCTAGCACAGAAGTATTCAACACTTCTGGCCTTGATACACAACTGCATTCAAGTACACACATCTTCATGCACACAAACACAAATATGATAATAATAAAAATATGTTTTCAAAAGCAAAAAAGAGGGAGAGAAATATGATAGTGGGGGATTGGGAAGAAATGTGGAAATAAAATAAAGGTTATATTTGCTCAAAACACATTATAGATATGTATTACATTTTCAAACAATAAATCTTAAGTAAGTTTTGTCCAGGAATGTAAGATTCGTTTGACCTTTAAAAATAATCAAGGAATACTGTACAATAAAGGAATAATGAACAAAAGCTATGTGTGATGGTGTGTATATGTTTGGCCCAGGGAGTGGCACTATTAGGAGGTGTGGCCCTGTTGGAGTAAGTGTGTCATTGTGGGCAAAAGCTTTAAGATCCTCGCCTTAGCTGCCAGGTAGCGAATATTCTTCTAGAAACCTTCAGATAAAGATGTAGAACTCTCGGCTCTTTCTATACCATATCTGCCTGGATGATGCCATGCTCCCAACTTGATGATACTGGACTGAACCTGTAAGCCAGCCACAAGTAAATGTCCTTAGAAGTGTTGCCTTGGTCGTAGTGTCTATTCACAGTGACAAAACCCTAACTAAGACATTATGTTATCATATTATTTGACATAAGATAAAAAGTGTTTAATTCATGATTAAAATGTTCAACTAAAAAGAACATAAAAGAATGTCTTCAGATTACCTTAGGATACATTTACAAAAAGAAAAAAGGAAATGCATAGTGACTATGACATTTAATGTTGAAAGAATTATTGTGATAATAATTTACCCCTCCTTTTTTTTTTCTTGAAAATGGTGTATTTACTAAAGTCAGTTATCCACAGGCAAAATAAAAGTGATCGCCATATATGTTCAGAAACATCCTGGAAGTTGGAGATTCTACATGGTTAATATTAGACAAGAAAGCAAATAAATATCCTCAGTTTTGGAAAGGTAAAAATAAAATATTCCTTTTCAATGACAAGTGGAAATCCATAGAAATCCATTGAAAAATCTAATAGAATTAAAAAACATGTTCTTCATCTTGATTTTATGACCAAAATCAATATAAAAGATCAATGGCATTGCTTTTAAACTAAAAATGAACTCTCAAGTAAATTTTAGAAAATACCTCATTTAGATATTTTCAAAATGCAAGATACTTAAGAATAACAAAAAAGCAAAGGTTTGAACACCAAAACCAAGAAAATAGGGTTGGAAGTTTTGGAAGATAGAGATAAATGAAAATATACCTCATGAACATAGATCACATATAAACATAGACTTAATACTGTTGAAATGACAATAATCCCCAACCTAATCAACTGAGTCTTCAATGGATTCCACCAAGTAGAAATTGATAAGATGAACCTAAGATTTCCTGGAATTGTAAGAGCTCACTAATACTTAAAACTGGGTGATAAACCAAGAGAACGGAAAGACTTACCTTTCTCTCTTTCAGGATTCATCATAAATCACAGCAATCAGCAGTGTGGCTGGCACTTAAGAGCAAACAGGCAGATCAGTGAAATAGTATAGAGAATCTAACATTAAACCATTACACACATGGTTAATTAACTGTCTGTAATGTTAAAAGTAGAACTTACTGAGGAGATAGTCGTTTCTTCAATTAACAGTGATGGAAAAACTAGACAATCATATGCGAACAATAGATATGAACCTCGTTAACAGCCTATGCAAAAGTTAATTCAAACTGGAGGAAAGGATTCATTTAAAAGTTTAAACTATAAGATTATTAGAAGACAAATTCAAAGTAATCTTTACAGCCCTGGTAAAGTTTTCTTAGATATACTATCAAACACACAACCTACAAAAATGTACATGAATTGAGCTACAAGAAATTAAAACATATTTTGCAGGTGACATCAGTAAATTGGTACCCAACCCATAGAATTAAAGTAAATGTGTGATAGAAGACTTATTACATGGATTATGAAGAATTCTTTAAAATTCAATAATATGAGACCCCAAAGAACTACTTTTAAAATAAACATAGGTACTTTCCTGAGTATAGGAAACTTTCTTGTAGGTACTTTCTGAGGAAGACGAATAAATGATCAAAAAAAGCAGAGGAAACAATGTTCAAAAATTTGTCATGAGAAAATGCATATGAAACGCTGAGTGAGAGAGCATTTCACCTAATTTTGTTGGCCATAACTAAGAAGACAGACTGAAACAAGTGGTTGGAAGAATATGTAAGAATTAATCCTTGTATTGGCTGGTTATGTTTGTCAACATGACACAAGCCAAGAGTAATCTGAAAGAAAGAGACTTGGTTGGGGAAATGCTTCCATAAGATACAGCTATAAGGCATTTTAGCAATTAGTCATCAATTAGGGAGGGCCCAGCCCATTGTCAGTGGTATAATCCCCGTGCTTGTGGTCCTGGGTTTTATAAGAAAGCAGGCTGAGCAAACCAAGGGAAGCAAACCAGTAAGCAGCATTGCTCCACGCCTCTGTATTAGCTTCTGCCTCCAGGATCCAACCCTAAATGAATTCATGTACTGACTTTCTCCAATGATGGTCTATGATTGGAATATGTAATCCAAATAAACCCTTTCCTCCCCAACTTGCTTTGTGCCCATGGTGTTTCATTGCAGCAATAGAAGCTCTAAGACAGTCCTCATACATTTGTAGCACATATAGAGTGGCACATAAAGAGTAGATATTGGGCTTCTGGGACTGAGGAAAGGTGGAAACACCTGTATTTAATAGTAGTAGATACATAAGACTTTGAAGGGGTTGAAAACATACTGTAACTAGATTTCAAGCATAAATTTTATCAATACACTAAGACAATACGCAATTGAGCTGCATAAATTAAATTGGTGGACTAAATGGAATGCAAATTACACTTCAATAAAAAGTAAGAGGAAGTAATAATACTTTTTGGCCTACTTATGGAAGTTATGTTCCATCAAGTTTTATTTATTCTATTGATTGAAAGTAGGTCAGATCATCCCACCTATACTGAAGGGCAGCAAAATTCACTAGGGCATGAATGGCCCCAGTCAAAGATCACTGTGGCTGTTTCAAAGTACACTTACTACAAAATAATTTCCTGTTGGTCAGAAAAGCACTGATAATAGTCATTAACATCATTCTGTTTAACATTTTCCTGCATACATTTCCCAAAACAAGCACATTTTATTATTTGTTAGAAAACGTGCATAAAATAATTATTAGGCAGAAGAAACTCATTTTATTTCTACTTTAAGAAGATATTTAATATGAAACTTTAAACACATTTTAAGCCAGTACAAGTAGTGTAATATAGTTAGGGGATCATGTGGATATAAAATTACATTAAAACTACTGCGGACAAAATCTTTATTAAATTATTATTAAGAAGTTTTGGTGTAGGCCTAAATAAATGAATAATTGGCAGAAGCCATCAAAGAGAAGCTAAAATCTAGTAGATGATCTTCCCGTGATGGTTCTGCCATAGACTATAAAGTTAACGAAGGATGTGGTTCTCTAAGCAAGGCCAAGGAGATTACATCAGAGAAAATGTTCCTGCTATAAAATATAATTTTACTACACACACACACACACACACACACACACATACACACATGCTGTCTCTTTTGAACACATTCTGCAGAACAATGAAGACATACTGTCTTATGGCGATGCATTATAGACAAATTGATGATTTCTTAATTCTTAATAATGACTCTATAAGAATTCCTAAAATTATATTAAAATTTATTAATTTCTTTTATCATAGGACTGCTATTAATTCTTCTCTGATCATCAAAATTGCAGTGAGAACTCTGCCTGTCTTCAAGTCATCAGTTAATTGCCTCTGAGATAGCAAACGGGCATCTATAACTTCAAGCCCATTCCCAGAGGTTTTAAACAATTAACCAGAGGTCATAAAAAGGGAACTAATGATTTACTATAGATCCAAAGACAGAAGGTAAAATATTGACTGGGCTTATCTACATGAAACTTCATTAATAACTTAGTCACAAAAATTATGATTTTTAACTTTCAGTGAATTTGTGGAGCTAGTGATCTGGTAATGAATCTTTAGGCAGATAACAACTCTGAATGGATATGCATGTAAAGTTCTCTGTTCTAAACTTCTTACTCAATTTATGATTTGAGTTTATTTTTGACTAAGGAACTTTTGTAAAAACAGGATGATTTAATAAATCATGTGATCTATTCTCCTAGAAAAGGTAAAAAAGACTAGGGAGGATTACATTAGAAAACATAGCATTGGGAGTAATGGCATTGGTAGGAAGGGCATTATGATTGTTACCTCAGAGCAGGAAGAAAGAACAAGATTAGGAGAAGAGAACAGAGAGAACTTTTTAGTGAACAAGATAACTTACTTATAGAACTTTTTAGAGAACATTTTAGAGAGAACTTTTGTAGAAACTGTTTGGAGAAAAGAACTTAGAAATAAAGGCTAAAATCCATTTTCAAAATGTCCCCTTTTCTTCCTGAGATTTCAACTAGCAGGCTGGAAGTTAAAGCCCACAGTTCCTGCAGAGATAGAACAAAGGCTACCTTACTTAATCTCCCTCTATTTTACCATGAGGTTCTAAACACCAGAGACTGCAGATCCTGGCTTCAGAGGAACTCAGACAGGCAGATCAGCTACTGAAGCAAAGTGACTTAGACTTAAAATAGGTAAACACTTTGTTATTATACAACAACCAATGCTCTTCCTCATTGGTTTACCTCAAGAGAGAACCAAGAAACGAAGTGCCAGGGCTGGCCACCAGCAAATAGTCTTTGTATATAGATCAACATGTAAAAGATTCCAAGTTCCCATAGCCTTTGACCATAAATTGTTTACCAGTTTTGAATACATGGGTTACAACACTTAGCTCCAAAAACTATCAAAGATTATTTTAAAGGTATATTAATTAAGATACTGCAAGTGCAAAAGTAGACTATGAGACAATGAACAGAACAGAGTGCTAGAAAATGACCCTGGGATAAAAAAGAGTTATTTGCAGCAGAATGGGTATTTTTATAATGGGAAAGGTGGGAAGGACAGAAGACAGGAGGAAGGGAGAGAGGGAGGAAGAAAGGAGGGAAAATAGAAGCACTATTAAAATCTTAGACAAACATCACTCAGGGACTTAATCCACTACCCGAAAATTTAAAGATATTAAAAGATCATTTTGGAGAAAAACTTCATTATTTTTAAATAGATAAGTTTACTGACTTTAAAATAGTTTCAATAAGAAATTACATTGATTTATTTACATCCCAAATGCTGTCCCCTCCCAGTGTCCCCTCACAAAGTCCCTCCACCCATTCCCATCCCCTTGTCCTCTGAAAAACAAACAAACAAACAAATAAATAAACAGCATCGGAAATGTATGGGAACAATAAAGAACATGTTATCTGTGGGTAACATTTTACATTAAATCAAACAATACCATAAAAACATGGATAGTGTGGCTGGATAAACGGCTCAGTAATTAAAAGCCTACACTGCTCCTGTAGAGAACCTGAGCTGGACTCCTAGTATTCTTGCAATGTAGGGCAGCTTACAACTGCTTTTTATTCTAGCAACAGGGCATCCTGCTATCACACTCTCTCTGGCCTTTGGGGTCAACTGCACTCAAGTGGACACACCCCGTTCTAGACATGCATGTATACACAACTAAAACTTCTCAAATAAAGTCTTCAAATATAAGAAAGTGAGAAACAATGCCAGCAACATACAAAACAGAATAATCTATATCTACACAGCCCGCAAAGCATTCATCAAAATAAGGAGAAACGAGAAAATACAATGTGAAATAAGAAAGAGATAGATACTGTTGTTCCTCAAAAGTAAAACAAAAAAAAGTGCTTACTCCATTAGTGGTAGGGAGATGCACATTGAAACTCAAATAAACACCCATTAAACCACAGGCTCATAGCCACCAAAGTGCCACAAATTAGAATATAATTGTTTTTCTGGAGGATCACAATGGGAAAGGTCCTAGAAATGTCCTCTTACTGTTATTTTTTCTGTCTAAGAAATAAGCACAGATATTGGTTTTATAATTACATGTTAAACTATGCATACGCTTTATTTTTCTTCACTTTTATTATCATAGAAAACTAAAAGTGCTTAAGACTCAAAATTTATTTCTTTGCGAGGAGACTAGTGACCACAGAATTACACCCAACTTAATCTGCTACTAGTTACACATTTACTCATTTTAATATTATGTTATGACGTTCGTTTCTTAAATATGTAGCTCTGTATGTAGGGGTTCTTTTATCATTAATCTTTATATAGCATCCAACCTAGAGAAGGTCAAGTACACAGCCTAAGCCACCGTGGAATACAAGGGTCACTAGGAAAGTTTAAGTGTTATAATGAATTGGAAGTTCAAAATGGTTTGACTCTGTAAAGAAAGGGTCAGCAAATCACAGCTTGCAGGCCATTTCTGGCCAGCCACCTGCTAAGTGACTAGTAGACAGCAAAGAGTGGGTTTTAAGTTTAAAACAGTTGGGAAAGATCTGGGGAGGTATAGCTCAGTCGAATAGTGCTTGCTCAAAATGAGTAAGACCTTGCCTTCTAATTCTAGAAACTAACATGATTAATTTATTTATTTTCTAATTAAATTTAAAGAATAATGCTATGTTTTATGAAAGTTGCATAGAGTTCAAATCCCAGAAATGGAAGATTAATGAATTTATTTTCTAATTAAACTTAATGGATAACGTTATGCTATATGAAAGTTACGTGGAGTCCGAACTTCGATGCCTACAAAGTTTTATTGTGACACAAACAGAGGTTCATCTGTCAGTTTCAAACCAAGGCGTGAAATAACCCTGAGAGTCCATGGCATTAAATGTTTATTTGTGTCAAAATTCATGATAATTGGGAAAAAACGGAGTTTTTACTTCTTAATAACTTTTATTTTACTTGAAAATTAAGACACTGCACACAGCTTCTAAACTAGCAAACTGTCATGGTTGTGACGAAGAAACAGGAGCCTGCTCTAAAGCAGTCTGCCCTTCCCTGGACTGCCCTCTGCATTGAGAAGCCAGCCTACTTCTGGCAGCTTGCAGAGTGCACATCCATGAGCTTTCACCATCTACATAGTAGTATAAACAATGAGCCCCATGTCCATCATCTGTCTGTCATCTTCATTTGCAGCAGCAAGTAAAGCTTCCACAGAACAAGGGATCACTCCAATGGTTCCAGAAGCACTGGTTGAGGCTGGGGATGAGAAGATTTGGGCTTTGCTGAGTTGTGAGGGAAGAGCAGAGCATCTAGGTTTGGAATTATGAGTTATCAGATATCCCAGGATAGGAATTTGTATAGTTCTTTGTCCACAGAATGGGACTATTAAAACCTACTTGGAAGAAACTTACGGAGAACTCAGAATATTCCACATAAAATTTCTGCAAATAATAGCCATTCTGTTGAAATAACCTCCCAGTATTCATAATTATCCATCCCTATGGCATCAGAGCAAAGGGAACAAGTTGTAACTGGCATCTGTAGTATTATTAGACTTCATCTCTAAGTTCCTGAGATCTTAGGAGAGAAGACATAACGCAGAAGCATAATTAATTCAGAAAGACAGAATAAGGAAGTCCCCCATCAGCTCTTCAATCTTGCTAAGTGATTTATCAGCCCCTCGTCCCAACTCTGCTCTGAATTCAGTTTTATAGCAACCCTCCCAACCACTTAGACACCTCTGACTTAGCTATCTCAATTCACTTTGTAATTTCATAGTGTCTAGAACACAAGGTTAAGAGCCAAGGAGTCAGCACATTACCAAAAAAATATAAAACTCTTATATGGCCTCTGTGCAAGGGGTTCTTCAGGCAAGGTTTCACCTATTAGGGCCACTTAAGAGGAAAGACAGTATCCTACCAAGGTGTGAAAGAGCCCGACAGAGTAAGATCCTGGTTTCAACTGTTTATTCATAGGAAAATACTTGATAATTAGGACAAAGCATGACTATCTGAGAGTGAGAATGACTGCAATTAAGGAGAAACTGAATTAAGTTAGCTTTCAATTTAACTAGGTATAAAATTAGATTAATAATGTATTGAAACATGACACAGCGAATTATGCCTGTTGCTAATTCTTGGTATCTTACATTAGGAATCCTGTTTCAAAAGAATAGAGAGGTAAGTGAGAAAATTATTTAAACATTATTTTCAACAAAGAAGGACATCCTGCAGAGAAAAATTAAAAATCTTCATTCTTGTGGAGACAGAGGTGCAGAAGGAGGGGAGCGCACATCTTTGGAAGGGATGATTGAGCCCTGTCTTTCCAATGACTGAGTGCTTCTCGCAGGACTGTAGGACTAAGGTTTTACTGTGTCTCCCATATCTGAGTCTGGGCATGGAGTCTGTGGAGACATGTCTAAATCTGTCTTGGAGAAGCCATGAAAGAAATTCAGACACCCACATGAACTTCTAACTGATTTAAAGATCAAGGAAGAGCTGGTAGCCTGTAAAGAGCTCTCAAATGTTAAAGATAGACAGTCAAGACAAGGACAGCACTCAGCAGTTTCCAGAGTTTTCCACTGCCAGGACACAGAACGATTTTCATTTAAAGTGTAAAACAGCACATGGGCTCCTCCTGTTTATCTTCAAGGAAACTGGGGCTAAGTTAAATGAAATGCCCTCAGGTCCCACAACCAGAAAGTAACAGCAACTTTAACAGTCTGTCTCCAAAAATTCAAGCTCTAAGTTTGGCCACCGGTTTGTGTTAGAAGAGTTCTCACTTCCCTCATACACGTTCAGTCTCCTCCTAATGGCACATGGATGGTGTTATTTATGTATGTATGTATGTATGTATGTATGTATGTATGTATGTATGTATGTATTTATTTATTTATTAAAAAGCATTTTCAATGCACAATTGAAAACTTTCAATTCGTGGTTATGTTATCTTCCTTTGTTTCTCTGCATGATCTGTGCCCGTAAGTGTTTGCCAGATAGGATATTTACTTCTGAGTTTTTGGAGAGCATGGCTAGCTTTTAAGGAGTTTTCCTTCTATACTGTTTAGCATAGTGCCACACACTGAGAAATAAGCAGAACATGTTTTAGCCAGAAGGAGGTATCTTTGGTGTATTGAATACGATGATGCACCATGTTGCAAGAAGAAGAGATGAAGGCTAGAAAATTTTCACATTGCCCAAGTGACATAAAATAACTGCCTTTTCTGAGGATCGTTTGAATAGGATCACTTTGTTGAGGTTTGAATGTATAAATAGCCTCCAATAGCTGCTGTGTTAAAGGCTTGGTCGGTAGCTTATGGGTTGTAATGAGGTAATTGGATCATATGTAGTCTTCTTTATCCATGAACTAATTTCTAGCTAAATGGACTATTGATGGGGCCTAGCTGAAAGAAGTAGGCTGCCAACCTTTTCTTGGGTATCTCCCTGTCTGGTCTCTGTTTGCAGTGAGGTCATCAGTTTTACTTTTCCACACTCTACTGATCTGGTGCTCTGCATTACTACAGACGCAGGAGCAGAGGTCCAAATGATCATGAACTGAAACCTTTTAAAATACAAACAAATCTTTCTCTTATGTGTCGTTTTTGAGGGATGTTTTGTCATGGAGATAAAAGCTAATTGAAATAAGCTTCTACTGCAGAATGGAGGATCCTCTGTGTGTATTAGATCCAGCCAAGGTACCAACATAGACCAAATTAAGATTTGGCTTACAATTTCACCACTTATTACATATATAATAATCTAGTCCACTCAGCTGCAGTGTTCTCATTTTGAAAACTGTGTCCTACTAGGGATTTTACGCCCTTTTCACTGGCTCAGTTTCAGTCTGGATCTGTTAGACCACTGTAGCTGATTGAGTCCCACTACCACCTTGGTACTGAAGGTGCTGTTGATCTTTGACCACATATTTTATCTTGCCTAGAATTGAGGTCAAATCCTGATAATGGAGAATTGATCGGTATTCCCTGCAGCTAGACTCATCAACTCCACCAGAGCCATAAATGTTTTGCAATCCTTTGCTTCTCCCAAAAAATATTTGGCTGCATATGAGGCATATTTATAGGCCTGGGTGAAGCACAGGAAGGTGAACTCAAGTATGGTCTCTTTGTAGACTGCATTTCCATGTCATTCTTGTTGAGCTGATTCTATGAGTTCATACAGTAATACTCTCCAAATGGTGGGCCCATTAGAAGGCTAGAAACTCATAGAAATAAGAAGACAGATTAAGATGCTTACCAACATTTCCAAGCTCTTGTCATCGGCAGAGAAAGAATTCATGGAGAATACAAGGAAAGTAATTGGGAGGGAGTTTATCAGAGAGCAAAAGTTCATAGGCAAAGGATAAATTAAGATTTCTTGAGAAAATCACTTCATCTAGGATTTTTTTTTTGATAGCATCTTGTGAGCCAACTTTAACACAGGGGAGGGTCATTCAAGAGTTAAGGTGAAGAGAGGATTTCAGAAATGGACCAAGATTGCCCAGTAATTAGATTTATTCCATAGCCCCTTGAGCATTTATAAGCAAAAACAGCACGGCATCAGACATATGATAGAAGCTGACAATAGTGAAATTCTAATGTTATGGAACATTATAGTAAAACTAAGAGACGTTATTTGTTTTTGTTGGGCCCAGACAGCTTTGGGTGCTCTGGAATTTTTTGTTTGAAGAGTACAGGAATGCTATAATTTCTGTGGTTACATTAGCCACTAGCAACTGTGAAATTTGCCCCCTTCCCCCCTGTGTCTTTCAATCTTACTCCTAATCCTCCCAATTGTGTCACTCCAGGACTTCCTCTACAGTAGATAATTCAATGACTGACCCTGTCCACACTGCTGTATGTATTCTTTCTTGATGCTAGAAAGGTATCCTTTCCCCAGTCCTTGATGGAAGAACTTTTCCTTTACCTTGCCTTCTTTATCAATAGGTGGCTCTTTCCTCAAACTTCCTAAGGACCAGTGGCAGAGGAAAGGCTGGAAATACAACTGTAAAAAAATGAGGTGTTATGAGAAAAAAATAATATTTCAAAAATATTATATAAATTTGCATGAGATGACCATGGTAACTCATACTATACTCTTTTTTCACAAAGAAATAGATTGTAAAACCAACACTCTGGAGGAGGAGGTCTGGGGGAATCACTGATCAAAGCTAGCTTGAGCTACATAATGAAACATCTCAAATTGCAATAGAAACAGACACATGAACACACACACACAAACACACACACACACACACACACACACACACACGGGCAGGGAGCTGAAGCCTAGGAAGACTCTGTTTTTCTAGTTACAGAGACTCAGCTTCTTCTGCTTCACAGCCCCATCTTACATAGCAGAAGATGCTAAGACAGGCTCCTCCTATACCATCAGATGGTTTTTGCTCTGGTGATTAAACCATTAGCTAGGAATTTGAGCCCAACGATATGAGTGCTTTTTAGGCTAAAATTCAATGGTTGTGTGTTTCTTCCTGATGTTATGTGTGTTTCAAGATCTCAGTGATTGCTTTTCCTTTCTCATCCCCCATTCAAACAGTGTCTGAAAAAGCTGAAATAAGTGAATCGAGCCCCCTTTAAAGATCTCTGAAGGACCCTCCGATTGCATCAGAGTAGCTACATAATAGTCCTGAGAGGAGGTTTTCTCCATAATTCACTCAGAGCATAGGAGCTGGACAAGAGATACATAATTTATACAGGCAATTACACATCAATTGGTTATTAAAAGTGCCCTCATTGAGATGTACTATATTGAGGACACAGAGATAAATCTGGTTCCCCAGGTAACCAGCTACAGCTCACAGAGAGAAGGCAAATTTTCTGATTTTTTAGATTGGCGTTACTTCTCTTGACCCTGCTATTCTTTCTGCCTGCAGTGTGGTGCTCTGTCTGTGTGTGGGTGGCTGAAGACGGAGAACAGTGGCAAGAAAGCCACAGGATGAATGTTAGCTCCATACTTTTCTTGCTGTTCTCTCCTCCTGGGAAAAATAATTATCATCCTAATTAATTTCACATTCACCCAAGATTTCTATTCATTCATCAGTATATCCACTTAAGAAGAACCGGTACTATTAGCTGAGTTCAATGCTGGAGAAGTTACAGGACCTTGAATGATGTCATCTTTCCCTTTGACTCATGGCTATTTAGTGAGGACAAACATGGGCAAACAGATAACTGCAAATGTTTTGAAATGTGAAAAAAAATATGAAAAGAGATATAAATGAAAATGTAAGTCAGGTCATTGGTTCTCCCCAGGACAACTCTAAAGGGCTTTACTCACAAGGTTAAAGATAAGCAGAGGTCTATGGAAATAAACAAGAGTTTACCAGATAGGGTGGAAATGCATCTACAAGAAGGGACAGGAGTGTACAATGCCACAGAGATTTTCAACTAATTTAGATATCCTTGTGTCTGAAAGAAAGATGTTTATGAGATCAACTGATCCTTGTATACTTCTAGCCAATAGTGAATAGGGTGGGGAATAGGAGTTATTCTGTTATTGGAAGGCAAGGACAAAATCTCCTAAGAGAGAAGATAGTTGTTGATACTGTTAGAGTATTACCTTACATTTTAGGTTTTATTTTGTTTGTAACTCTCACAGAATGATTGTACGATCTAGCCATATCTATCATGATTCTTTTGAACATGAGAATACACAACATGGTGCCTTAAATACTTACCATTTCCTATAGAAATTGTTTTGCTTAAATTCAGAAACTTCAGGCATCAAAACTAGAGCTGGACCCAGAAATCAGTAAGATTAAAGCCCTCTAGGTGAGAATTTTGAAAATGAGACTCAGACAACACCCAGGAAAAACTGGGTTAGTGTCTATGCTCTTTTGGGAGCTTGCTCTCTTTCTTTAATGCCTGCATTGGATTCTTGAGGCCTCATTTAGTCATCCACTCCCAAGCAGTTTAGTGAATGTCCTCTAGCCAATTGTTTCCCCAGAAGAGCCCATGTTTTTCCAGTTGTGTTTAAAAGTTGGGAAAATGCCCAGATACACTGACAATCCTTTGGCACCAGCTCCCAGTTATCTTCCTTAGAAATATACAGCAGTAGGTCCAAACACTAGGTACCTACTGCAGCAGTACAGAAGAAGAGTCTATTGTGTCTCCTTTGTGTGATCAAACCCTGAAACTCTCATGACAGTTGAGGGATGGCCAGTAAAGTGGATGGGTATTGGAGAGAAGCTGTGATTTTTAAGGTTTAACAAAATGCTACAGGTCACTCATTAAACACAATGTACGAGTTGAACACTTTGAATGCTTCTGAGTAACACCTAACATGAGGCATTGTGGAAATACTTGTAGTTTTTACCATCTAGTTGAAGGTGGGCATGCCATCTCTACATGCAGATGATTTCTACAGTAAGTTCATAATAAAATAATTTCAGTGCCCCTAATAACTTAGGTTAATGGCCTGAAAAAACATTTGTGACAGTATCTTTTCTTTAAGTACCCAGAAGAAAAAAAAACTATCAAAAATTCACAAAGGAGATAATATTTATTCTCTAGGAGTTATTGCTATGGAAAATGCATTTTTTTACAGTTTGTTCACCACTTAGTTTTACTGCTCATCAAAGAAGAGAATTAACATTTGCTGATGCTTACTATGGAAGAGGAAACTAAGATGTTCGTTGCATGGATTATCTCAATTTAATTTTTCAAGGAACAAGTGGGAAGTATTGTGGAGTATTATCATTATTTGTTAGTGATAAAGAATCTGAATTTCAAGAGATATATACACCCGATCCAAGAAACCATTAAGAGCTGGAAATACCCACCAACTCTTTCCCTGACAGTCAGCTTTCTTCATTTGTGAAGAAAGTAACCCATAGGGTGTGAATCACTGCTCTAGGTGATAGAGTTAAGTAAACAGGTGTGAAGAATCCTGGGTCCTGTATAGTCATTCTGTGATTAGAACAAGGCAGGAGACAGAGAGTAGACACTCTCTAACAAATCACTGGCTTGAATTGAAAGGCTCTGTGATAAACACTCTTTCACTCACTGCCTTTCTGGAATGTGAGCTGAAGAAATGAACAAAATGTTAGCCAGTGGTCTGTGCTCATGTTGTTTCTAGTCTGATGTTTGGTGTCTATAGAGTACTTTCCTTGAAAGCCCATACTCTAATACCTGAGAAGAGAAACAATACTGAAAACAAAGGAACAGTAGTGATGCAAAACATATCACAGCCAGCTTCAGATGACCAGGCTGTTCACACTGGAGCAATTTAATCGCAACGAGCAGACGACACAGACATTTCCATTCACCTGGCACCTTCTTGACAAAATTAATATTTCCATGTTTGAATGGTAAAGATGACTCATAGACTGTTTTATGAAGCATTACACTGGGAATCATTTGCTTATTGGTATTTTTCTCTACTTACAATTAATTATTAAAACTTCAAGAGAATCCTATATAAAAACACGAAAAAATAGGAGGGAGAAAACAGGAAATAAATCATGAAAGGGATGTCAAATGTGTGCCCAAGACAAGCCTGGCCCTAAACTGAAACTATGTTGTACTTCCTCCATCAAGACTTTAAAGTGACCAAGATGGCATACCATTTGCACAAAATGTGGAAGGGGGCTGCTCTGTGGCAACACTCACCAAGACAGTGTACTCACTAAGATGTGCCACAGACTGCCAAGGACATTTCATTTCCAGAAATGATCACCCGAGCAGTCTCTGAAACTATGAAATCCTCAATAGAGTTAGCATTAGTTGCTGGATTTTCACCCAAACGCAGGGGCAGCCTAGGAAGTCCTGCAGCCAGTGATCTTGTCCTGAGATTCTTAGAGGCTTCAGAGAAGCAAGAGTGTTCTTATAGAGAGATGTTCAGAAGGAGGATCAAGATGTGAAAGTGAATCTGATGAATCCTTATGTCTGGAGTTTTTCTATCAAGACAGAAAACACAGGGTGCTTTCTCTAAGGTCTGGGGTAGTGATGGTGGAAATTGGGTTCCTTCTTCCCCAGCGCCTGGAGGACACTCAGTCTAATCAGTCCATGAAACCTATTCATTCTCCAGAGAATTTCTTTAAGGATACTTAAAAGAATATAGAATGAGATCTCAAAAACTCGACTCAATATGAAAGGAAAGAAATAAACTGGATTTCACCCCCTGAAAAATCTCCTGTGGCTGTGGAGTGACCCAATTAACATGAGAAGATAAATCAGAATAATTTAGCCTTCATCCCCATTTCCCTATGGCCATCCTCCTAGGACTGTTTGTCACCTGGCATTTTGGAAGAGCAGGCTCCCCTTGGATTCAAATCCCTTTCATCCCTTCCCATGCTAAGTAAGGTATGCTAAGCATGATGGGCTGCTAACAGACAAGCATCTCATCCTGGGACTGCACAGGAGGCACAGGGCCACATGGCAGTCTTGCAGCAGCCTGTGTCTGCAAACTTCTTTCTTCCTGTCTGATATTCTCTCACTTCTATAATGTTAATAAGATCGAACACAGCTTTTCTTCATCTTGAATTAATAACTACTTCCTTTACTCTCTTCAAACACCCTCCTACCCTGTGCACCTTGCTTCTTCTTACCTGTCTCTTTTAATCCTCTGCTCTGCTCACCAGGACACATAATTCTACATCACAATTTCTGAATTCTTTTTGGACGGGGCATTGAAAAGTAAACTCAGGCCCCTGCATATCCCATGCTGTATCCAAGCTACTCATTCCTGATATTTTTAAAAGACTCCCAACTAGATAACTGGACTCCATAAATAATCAGACGTTGGGAATCAGTAACACAATCAAAAACTGAAGCCAACTGAATTTTCTACACAATAAGGGCATCACAGTGCTACCTCTGAATGTATGTATCTAATCCCGAATTCCTGGTGCTTTTCACAAATGACCTCAAGCAGCACATAGTTTTCAACAAATCTTGCAATATTTCTTTATTCTTCCCTCCCACCAGTATAAGATGCATCGCCAGTATTAATGGTAAGGTATTGACCCTTTTTGGCGATGTCTGTACACTCTGACCTGCTGGTACTGCAACCTTTAACAAATAGAAGCATAAAACAGTCTTGCGTGGTTCCCACCCATTCCTGTACCTATACCTGGGTCTGTGTCTGTATCTGTGCTATCAGACACCTGGCAATGACACAAGGCCCAAGAGGAAGAGCACAAATCTCACAGCATCAATTTTGTCCTCTGGGGCTCCACATGCCAAGGACTCTTAGCTGCTCATTCTCACTCAGAATTATGAGAAACTACTGAGGTCATAAGAGGACAAAGACAGAAGCGATGAAAAGTATTCAAGGCAGCAAATTCACCTCCATCCTTTGCTGTCAAAGGCTACCCTCTAACTCCAAATGTGGTTGGATAAATAAAAGCCATAGGCAGAGGTTTTGCTTTTCTGACCTTCATGGATGAGCACCTAGCAGAAAAACTGCTATTAAATGCTGCCCTTAAATCATTGCAAATGTGGCCTTGTGCTGGAGCCTTTGCCTCAAAGTATAATCATTTCTTGCGTCGTGTGTTTCCTCTGACCATCACTGTCTCCTGTTACTCCTTGGCCCCCTGAGAGCCATGCTTCTTAGAAGAGGAAGAAGACCTGAATTTGGGGGTGTAACTGTTCTGAATAATGCCGCGTAGATTTAAACCTGGGCCGACAGCACATTTGGCAAAACTATAAAACAGCCCCATAAATTGCCAAGTAGAAAGCATGGAAGACATTGCTATGTAAGACCTACTAAGTCTCAGGAAGGCTAATGATTTTGCCCTATCTTTTTTATAACATCTTTGTTGTTGTTGTTCATAAGCTCCTTCCCTATTATCTCTGCTTAATGATTATTTTATCTAATACAGGTGCCATAACCACTTACTCTTAGGTACAGAAAACAAGCTTCAAGAAGCTAAGCAATATACTTGAATATCAGCTGATGGGACTGGAGGTACAGTTGCCAGGAATCCCATGCAAGTTGAAAACTTGGGGCTCCTTATTTTCAAAGGCAAACAATAATAAAATAAAAACCCAACTAAGAATTGTAGGGTAGCAACTGCAGGGTGTCACAACAAAGGCAATGTCTTGAACATGGAGCCTGGTGACACTTGCCAAGAAGATGATGCTGTTACCTGCATGTGAAGCCAGGACTTCCAAGAACACACCCCTCTCCATTTTAAGCATATCTTTCTTATTATTCTCTGGGTGGGTTAGAGTTCCATTACAGCAACCTCCTCTAATGTTGTCATGTATTATTTAATTATTATATAACCTGACTTCACTGTTGTAACTCATGGCAGTAGAACAAATAAGAACTGGAGTCTACTTCTAGATCTCTAGATTTTTATAATGTATTCTCTCCTTTATCCCTGTGTACTACCAAATGACTTTGTCTATAATGATCCAGAAACAAACGACATAAAACATCTCATAGATGAATTTCCTTTTATTTTAAAGCATCAGTGTACAGTCCACTCTTTCAGTATCTTCTGTCGCACACAGAACTCTTCCCCTATTGCCCATATTTAAGTTGGAAATAAGGGAGAGAGTGAAGGAAAAGAGGAAGGAGGAGAGAGTGGGATGGATGAGAGCTGTAATGCTATGGCTGTGCAGATGGCTACAGACCCCTGCTTCTGCTCTATCATCAGCTGACTTCACTCCAGGGCTGACGTACTCTGCAATTTGTACAGTCAAGACACATTTGTGAAACCAAACTGGTTATTATTGTGGAGGCTCCTGCCTCAAGCAACCATTGGAAAGTTTTTCTCCCTGAAATCTGAACATATTCATCACACTGTGTTGTGCTCCTGGACTTGCAATTAATCACAGCTCATTTCAAGCTTTATTAATTAATACTAAAGCCAGGGATCCAGTAGAGGCCCCTAATTTCATCTGCAGTATTTTTAAATTATTATTATCTTCTTGAGGAAGAGTCATCAGAATTAAATGAATTATGTCTAGCTTCCAACAGTGCATTGCCGAGAATTAAAGGAAATATTAAGATCATTGCTGAAGAAGGAATCCTTGGGAAAGCATCTTTCTGTTTTGGTGAAATGACATCTGGCCAGCAGAGGGAGCAGGATGGGAGCAGGATTTTAAGCTAAGTAGACTTAGTAACTGAAAGATGGGGAAAGAGGCAAAAATGGAGCTCACCAGGCAGCTTTAGTAGAGACAAAACCAATACAGGAGAGCTGCAAGATCCCAGGAAGTCTGGTCTGCTTCTTGGGGCAGGAGGTGAGGGGGAGCATTTCAAGTGATCATTTTATGTCTCTACTCTTCAATGTAAAGATTTTAATGTTAAGAATCCTGCTGTGACTTCAACCAGGAAAAGATACCATAGATAACACAAAGTGATTCCCAAGGTATGAAGGAATCGCACATCTACAGATAACACATAGGCGAGTGGTTGATGTCACTGGGTTGAGATTGCTACTGTCATGGTGGCTTTTATGGCTCTTGTTTCCTACACTGGACCAGGCAGACCCATCTCTGTGTTTGATGAACACTCATTTTTTTTTTTCAACTTCAACACGTACACCATCATTGCTTAGCCATAATTTGTATATGCACTGTTTCCTGCCAGTATGTCACCTGTTAGATCAACTGTTGGAACCTTTTGAATTTGAAATGAACCATAGAATAAAAACTGGGGTTGAGTTATTAATACAGCAGCATCAAAATATGGAATACTTTATGCATAAATTGGTGTTAGTTATCATAAAAGCATTAAAAAGAGTGTTCTCTAAAATATCACTCTCAGCCCTTGGAAGGTACAGGTATGCTGATTTCTGTAAGTTTTTTGCCATTCTGGTCTACATACTGGGTTTCAGGACAGCAGTGTCTACATAGAAAGATATTGTCTCAAAGCGAACAAACAACAAATAAACAAATAAACATTCTAATATTAAAATTATAATATCCTATCTTTAATGGGACTACTTTTCTCACAATACCTGACCCACTTTGACCATCTTCATCTCTGTTTACCTTCACTTGAGTGTCTCTGAGTGTCTTTACACAGCATCTGATACTCCAGTGGTTCTCAACCTGTGGGTCGTGAGCCCCGATATCAGATATTTACATTGTGATTCATAACAGCAGCAAATTATAGTTATAAAGTGGCAATGAAATAATTTTATGGTCCGGAGACATTGTAATATGAGAAACAGTATTAAAGGGTTGTAGAGTTAGAAAGATTAAGAACCGCTGCTCTATTCATTCTTCAGGACCCTCACAAGATACAGCGCTGTTCTGAAACCTTCTTTGAATCTTGGAAGTATTCCCAAACAATGATGGCTTATATTCTGGTACTTGTCCCATATTCACATCACACAATTCTAAATAATGTGCACATGTTTTGTTATCCTATTTGTGTGGCTGCTTTATACTTATATCATGCTTAGTGAACAGCACAAGTTCTGATCTATAAGACAAATTACCATTATGTTAACAACAAAGAGTACATTTATTCAAACCTAAGTGTTATAGGTGACTCACTTGCTGTTACCTCTTGATGAAATCATGAGAAAATGAAAATATTAGACAGGCGTGGCTGCTGACAGTGTAAGCTATTGTGTTTCACAGTAAAATAATAAGGAATGTATAGTAAAGTAAAGCCAAATGCTAAGAAATTTATGTTAATAACAAAAGCCATGGCAGAATAAACTCAGATGCCAGAAGTATAACTCTTGTTATTGCTATAATAATTATGCACTGTCATAATGACTTGTTGAATCTCCATTCCACTAGCGGTTCAGAAGGTTTGTCTACTTCAGCATTACCATGAATATATACACAGCACCTGGAACTGATACAATGTGACGACTACAGCAGTGTCTGCAGAAGACACAAATGTTTTGGCTTCGCTGTGACCTTACAGGAACACTGTTGTATATGCAATTCATCATTGACCAAAATACATTACATGCACAGGACTGCAAAGAAGTGTAATAGATAATAAACAGATAAATGAATATAACATATAAGGTTCTTCTTCCAGACTTTAAAATACCCAGGGGCAGTGCCACTGTCTTTTCTGTCATTTCTATATCAGCTCCTAGGGCAGTGTCTGTGACATGCTAGGTATTTGATACTTATTACATGAATGAATCACTTGAATGAATAAGTAGAGGTCATGCTGGGTCGAGTCTTAGTTTATAAAAGGAAACTGAAGCACTCACAGAGCAAATTACTTATCTAAAGTCACACAATTAATTATCAAACACATTTGGCACAATGCCAAGCCGCACAGCACTAGTTTCCTTGGGTAGACTGCCTCAGATAAATGCTCTTCAGAGTTGCTCAATCTGCATTCATCCACACAGCTACAAGTCAGACAGGACATGACAGCAGTGTTAGTAATAAAGACTCGAAATGGCTCCTTCAGAGAGATAGGCAGAACCTCCAGTGAAGTCCAAATCAAACACTTTGAGGAGGGGGACAGGACAATTTGAAGAGCTACCAGAGAAGTCACATAATCAGAAAGTTACAAAATAGAGGGATAAGGAATCCCACTTTTTTACCCCCCAGCTTCCTTTGTGTGACTTAAGAAGAGTAATTTAGAGATTTCAGTGAAGAAAACAAATATAAAGTAAGGTTTTAAAGATCTGTAATATCAAAATATTATTTCTACAAGCAAATGACCGCAGATATTTCCCTGATGGTGAGATGGACCACTTCAACTATACCATGGTTTTTCACTATCCAAATCAGGAAAGAAGCATTAACTGCAGTGGAGGAATGGCTCTCAAGACCATGAAGGAAACATGAAAGAGAAGATTTGGACAGGAGTACAGAGCATAAAGAAATATGATTCCGATGATAGTTGGCATCTAGCCTTGCCTCAATGTCAAACATGCAATTCGGACTCAGGGGAGCAAGGGAGCCCGGGAGCGCTGTCAAGTCCCAAGGAAGCAGCATGGGATGATGGGACTCAGAGTTGCCACATTTTTCTATTACAGAGAAGAAGCTAAACACTCAGAAATGTATGCCTTCTTTTGCTTATTTAATAATAGTCTGTGGCTATTACTGTGTGTGGAGCTAACTCAGGAGGAAATAAGACTACAGGCCCTGACTGAAATCTACACATCCTGGTGGAATGCATGTTGCCACTGGAAAGTAAGAAAGAAAATCATGTGTTCAGGCAATGTTTTCTTCAGTAGCAGAGAGTTGGGAGAGGAATGGAATATAGGTACATTTTTTCCCCAAGTAGCTTAAAAATTGACTGAATTTCTTCATTTGCAGTCCCTAGATCATCTATTTCAAGGCACCAGAATAAATCATAAATGCTAGACTATGTTTAGCTGACCTACTTTCTTGTATTTAAGTCAAATGATTGACCTTATTTGAGACTCTCAGAGGTCAGATGAGCCCTGCATGATTGGAGTTTCTCACGAGGGGTTCATGGCAAGGGATGGAATCAAGTTTCATACTGAAGAGAGCTAGAGAGCATGGCTAGGAAAGAAGCTAGTTACTGGCAAGGGGAGGTTTCTGCTACCCACAAGAAGGCTAAATGGCAGCAGAGGCCTGCAGTGGGAACAACGCTGAGCAGATCTCTCTGCAGAGATTGCTTGTTTATCAAGTGTCTTCAGATAGTAACTCAATTTCTAGTCAGCCATCAGGCATTTGATCAGTGTAGCTTTCTGCTCAGCACTGACTCCTGGTCTCTCTTGAACCCTCCCATTTTTCATTTTGACACAGTCTACTCATTCACTAACCCTGGTACATGAGGAAGATGCAGAAAGGGTCCCTTTAATTTCTTAAATGACCCAATACGTTTCCTTTATAAATATTCAGTCCAGTCAATGTTAATGCTTTCCAAATACCAGTATAATTTGCCTTATGGTTTGGGCATGGTTTTGAAATTTACAAACTTGTTCCCCGTCAAAACCTCCCCCGGGTGTGACGTGGCCACACTTAGATTATCTTCTTGAGGGTATATGCTTCCGTGGAGTGGAGGTCAGGAAAAGGACAGAGTCTATGGAAAATAAAACGCTGCATAATTCAATTGTATTTTCAAAATATCATCCTGTTTTACATCCTAGGAAGAAAAAGGAGAAATTAAACCTCAATTTCCCCTTTGACATAAAATGGATACATAGTAGTGGAGTTTCACCAACAGGTGCATAGATTCCACACTAAACCTAGAACTTACATGTGAACCCACAAAGTTATGTGTGGACTCCGGATAGTCTTTTCTGTCAGACACAGACAACCATCACACCCATCACACGGATAAAGCAGGTCCCAATGTTTCCAGAATCCACCTTTGCAAGTCTACAAATGAGATTTCATTGAGTCTGTCTCTGAACAGTCAAGAAGACAGCTTGTTCCCAACAAGCAGCATGAGGGAGGTGCAGTGGGAGGGAAATGGGACAAAGGCTTCTCTGAGCCAGGCAAAGCCTCTGCAGGGATGGCTGAGGAAGGCCACTGTTTTCTCATCCTAACAGGCCCCCTTTGGCTGTAAAGGCCACGTACAGATCCCACTTTCTTTTCTAAGCCCCTTTATTCCTTGTGCCTCATGCAGTGTCAAGAAGAAAAGAAAAGGAAGCAACCACTGTGTCAAGAAAGCAAGGAAGCCAAAGAGAAAGGAGCACAGAGCAGCTAGCTTTGAGAACACATTAAAGACCTGAGCAAGCACAGCATCACCTTTTCAGCCTTTCTCAATTCTTTCCCCTCCCCAACCAAATGGAGAGAAGGTGAAGCTGCAGAGAACTCTGAGCATACACTTCAACCTCAGTGTGAAGGATGAACAAAGGTTTCAGATCCCCGGTAAGAATAGGCATCATGAGAGCTTTGTTCTGGCATGAGGTGTGTTTCAGTGATCTCTGTTGGAATGAATGTACAACTCTGCAGTACAAGTGTCTGTGTGTGTGTGTAAACGTTAGATATGAATACAATATGCATATATGTTTATATGTGTGTGTATATATATACATATATATGATATGATATACATACATATATATGATAATATATATTATATATGATATATGCATATATATACATATATACATATATACGTATATATGTACATATATATATATATATATATATATATGTAATGTTCTGAGATATGAATCACAAATGGAAAATGGACCCTATTTCTTCTGGAAATTTAAAAATCTTTGACAGCAAGCGCATTGTTGTAATGTTATGTGTTTTCTGCAAAAGTGTGGATATTACACTGTAGGATTTCATAATACAGTCAAAAAAGATCTCGATTTAGAATCAGTAGAGCTTCTGAGTTTCAATTCTGTCACATACTATTTAATAGCTGTCAAGCCTATACCACTCACTCTGTCTCCCTGAAACTCGTTCAAGAGTCTCTGAGAGACAATGAACACTTAAAATTTTTAGTTATTTCTCTCATGTACTATTATCATCATCATTAGCTTTAATTGAAAATAGATTTTAATCATATAATATACCCTGATTATAGTTTCCCCTCCCTCTACTTCTTCTAGCTTCTCCTCTCCTTTCCTGATCTATTCCATTTCTGTCTCTCATGAGAAAATAGTTTTCTAAGACCTAATGATCAAACATGACAAAATAACATATAAGATAAAATGAAAAGTTTCATACTGAAGTTGTATACAGAAACCCAACAGGAGGAAAAGATTCCCAAGAGCAGGCAAAAAACTAAGAGACCGACTCATTCACATTGTCAGGAGTCCCGTAAAATTATTAAGCTAACAGCTATAACATACCTGGTATAGATACATGTAGGCCATGTGCTTGAAGCTTCCATCTCTGTGAGCTCATTTGTGCCTTGATAGGTTGATTCAAAGAGCTTGTTCTCCTGGCGTCTTCCATTATCTCTGATTATTAAAGTCTTTTGGCCTTTTCTGTAGGATTTCTTTAGCGCTGAAGGGAAGAATTTGGTGGAGACCTCCAATTTATATTCTCTGTCCACATAATAGCTGCTATAGGACTCTGCATATGTTCCCATCTACTGCCAGAAGAAGCCTCTTTGATGATAACTGGGTAAGGCACTTATGTATGGATATAGCAGAATATCATTAGGATTTATTTTATTGATTTTTTTGACCAATCATGTTTGCTTTTACAATAAGTCTCTGGGCTATTTAGTCTCTAGTTCTTAGACAAAGATATAAGATGAAGCAAAAGCTTTCATATTGAAAGCAGTGTTGGACATGGGTTCCTGCTCATGCAGTGGGTTTTAAGTCAAATCAGACATTGGCTACTCACACAACCTCTGCGCCACCATTGCCTAGTATAGCTTGTAGTCAGGACAGATTGTAAACCAACGGTGTTATTGGCTGGGTTGGTGACCATGCTTCTCTTTTGATAACCCGAAGAGTACCTTTCCTTGCTAAAGAGACTAGAACATAGTGGATTCTAGCTCAGCTTCTCCAAGTTCAATGAGTTGTATGGATGTTGTTCTCTACAATGATGTCACATTATGAGTTTGCGGAGAGGAAGCCTGGGTTGGTTGTAGATTTTTTTTTTGAATCCCCATTGAACAAAAACTCAACTGAATGCAACCCAATTCCTCCACTAGAAGCCTTGCCTGTCTATAAGATATGGCCAGTTGAGACTCTGTGCGTCTCATTACTAGGAGTCCTCATCAGGAACACCCTCACAGATTCCAGGGATTTTCTACTCCATCACGCCCCTCCTCCACATGCTCCACAATTCTATCTGTGTCTTTCCTGAATTCCTTCCTTCCATACCTACTCATCTGCCACCTGATCCCTCTTGTTATCCTCATGTATGCTCAGTTCACCCATATTATACTTTATTTCCCCTGTGATTCTTATTTCCTCTTGGACATGTCCTCTTTATCTAAGGTTTCTGAGTCAATGGATTGTAGTTTAATTATAATTTACTTAATGGCTAATATCCACTTACAAGTGAATACATACCATATTTGTATTTCTGGGCCTTGGTAACATCACTCAGGATGATTTTTTTCTAGTTCCTTCCATTTGTCTACAAATTTTATGATGTCATTTTTTTTAACAACTAAATTGACTCAGTTGTGTGAATGTACCATATTTTCTTTATTCATTCTTCAGTTGAGGGATATCTAAATTGTTTCCAGTTTTTGGCTATTATAACTAAAGATACAACGAACAAGACTGAGCAACTGTCCTTTTAGAAGGATGTCCTTTGGGTATATGGCCAAGAGTGGTATAACTGAGTCATGATGTAGATTAATTCCCAACTTTCTGAGAAACAAGTTAGTGATTTCTACAGGAGTTGAACAAGTTTGCACTCCCACAAGGAATGAAGAGTGCTCCCCTGCTTTGCATCCTTGCCAGCATGAGCTGTCACTTGTGTTTTTGACCTTAGTCATTCTGACAGGTGTAAGATGGAACTTCTAAATAGTGTTGATCTACATTTTCCTGATGGCTAAGGATGTTGAACATTTCAAGGGTTTCTCAGTCACTCAAGATTCTTCTATTGAGAATTCTTTATTTAGATCTGTACCCCATTTTTTAACTGAATTATTTGTTCTTTTGATATCTTGTTCCTTGAGTTCTTTATATATTTTTGATATTAGTTCTCTATCTGATGAAGAGTTGGTAAACATCTTTTCCCATTCTGTAGACTGCCTATTTGTCCTGTTGACTGTGTCCTTTGCATCATATAACCTTTTCAGATTTTTGAGGTCCTACTTATTAATTGTTGAACTTAATGCCTGTTTACTGTTGGTGCTCTTTTCAGAATGCTGTTTCTTGGGCCAACGTGATCAAGGCTTTTCTCTTCTATCAGGTTTAATGTATCTGGATTTATGTTGAGATACTTGACCTACTTGGACTTGAGTTATGTGCAGAGTGATAAATATGGATCTACTTGCATTCTTCTCTGTGTAGATATCCAGTTTGACCAACACCATTTGTTGAACTTGTCTTTTTTCCAGTGCATATATATGACTTCTGTATCAAATCAGGTGTCCATTTGTGTTTGGATTTATGTCTGAGTCTTTCGTTTTATCCATTGATCAATGGGTCTGTTTTTATGCCAATATCATGTGAATTTTATTACTATAGCTCTTTAGCACAACTTGAAATCAAAGTTGTATATACCTCCAGCAGTTATTTTATTTTAGAGGATTATTTTAAGCTATCTTGGGTTTTTTGTTTTGCCATACAAAATTGATAAGTGTCCTTTTAAGGTCTGTAAAGAATTATTGGGGTTTTGATGTGAATTGCATCGAATCTGTCATTTGCTTTTGGTAGGATGGCTATTTTTTTTTAACTTCCTAGAAAGCTTTTATTGGATTTCAAGTATCTTCTCATGATTCCTACCCTCTTTATTTATTTATTTATTTATTTATTTTGAACATGAAATGCTTTTTTTTTATAGCATGTTTTACAAGGGGAGGGGGTAAGAGGGTCCAGGTGGTGGAAAAGTACAAAATCTTCTTGGCCTGTGCCTTGAAACATGTCATGATCTATATGGTACACTGCCTTGAATTATGATCTACCTGCAGTTCCTCAGAAGATATGGTACACTGATTGAGTTATGGTCTCCCTGCTATTCTTAAGAAGACATGGTACTCTGCTTTGAGTCTATCTGCAGTTGCTAAGCAGGATCTTGCAGTTGCCAAGCTTCAGAGGACATTGTGCAGGTGGGGAAAGGTAGGGGGTAAGGGTAAGGGCTAGGGTCCTGGCTTCTGGCTATTTTTTACTATGTTAATCCTGCTGATTCATGAGCATGGGAGATCTTTCTATATGCTGATATCTTTTTTAACTAGTTTCTTCAAAGACTTGAAGTTTTTATCAAACAAGTCTTTCACTTGCTTGGTTGGAGTAACCCCAAGATATTTTGTATTATTTAAGGTGATTGTGGAAGGTTTTTTTCCATGATTTCCTTCTCAGTTTACATGTCATTTATATATGGAAGGGCTACTGATTTCTTTTTGAGTTATTCTTATATCAATACACTTTGCTAAAAGTGTTTATCAGCTATAGAACTTTCAAAGTGAAAATTTTATGGTCATTTGTGTGTATTATCTAATCATCTGCAAATAAAGATACTTTAATTTTTTTTTCCTTTCCAATTTGTATCCCCTTGATTTCTTTCAGTTCTCTTACTGCTCTAAGTAAAACTTCGAGTACTACATTGAAAAGCTATGGAGAGAGTGAACAACCTTCTCATGGTCCTGATTTTAGTGAAGTTGCCTTGAGTTTCTTTCTATTTAATACAATGTTGCCTATGGGTTTTCTGTCCAGTCTAGGTCCTCAGCTTGTAAAATATCACCAATGACACTCATGAGGAGACTTCCCATCTGAATAAAGCCAATCCAGAAACTCACCCACATGGGCCTAGAAGTTTGCTTCCTAGCCCATTCTGTAGAGATAGTGATGATTGCTTCAGAGAGGATCTGTAGTAAGTATCATTGGAGATCTCAGTTAGATAAAATTCTTAGCACACTGACAAGAACATGCTAGAGACTGTGTATGGCCTATACTAGCTGTTAATAATGTCTTTGTTACGGTTGATCATCTTTCCAATTTTCAGACCTATAGTTAACTTCAACAATTGAATATCTTCCATTTTAAAATCCCAGAAAGCATGATGGGTTTCTGAGGCCCCTGCGTGGAAGACGCACACCATCATACACTTGAAGTCCTAGGACTACTTGCAGTAATCAGTTATTTGCTTACCACATGGGATCAAATTAGAGTTTTCAGGCTTGGCCATAGGCTTGTTTACTCATTGAGCCATCTTGCCAGCTCTCAGTTAACCTAGTTCTTACCTGACTTTGTAAGCACACCCTTCTGCTAAGAATCCATTATTGTGCACATGTTGGGAACTTTTCTCCCATCTGTTCGTTATCTAAAACCATCTTATTATGAGCACCTTACTGCTCTCCTGAACTCTTATATGCCCTCATCCTCATTCCTGCAGGCCCCACTTATGTTAAATTCCTTACCAAAACTTGTCTAGTCCTGTCTACCAAACACTACATAGCGGAAACAATGTGAAAAGAACACATGTAGCTCATAGGGCTTTAGCTGAGCTTCACAGAAATCTGAGGACTATATTAACTCCACTGATGATGTTAGCTTGGCCTATACAGAATTGGCAAACAGTAAATACCTAACCTGTTGGTTTTTCCACATCATCTAGGTTTTTCCAGAGGTGTGAGTTGTATAATGAGGCAGACTTATATGACACAAAATTTGACGGCAGGAACAGTTGAAAAGAACATTTTATGAAATGTTTCATTTCGTGATATATAAGGATATACATCAGATAAAAATAAAGATTTGTATTAAATGGCAGTGGTACAAACATGGCTCATTCACTGGCAATAGATATACCTGGAAAGTTAGTCCTAGATTGTGATTCTACCCTACATAATTTTGAAAATGACATTCGTGATGATGTAACCTAAAATTGCCCTATAAAAAAATGTCACTACAATGGGGTCTGTGTGTTCTGCAGCACTCATGTGGAGCTCTGTATAATCATTTTTTATTGCACACATTTTGCTCAGGCCTCATATTTCCTATTTAATTTTAAGCTCTTAGAAGCCAGGGCTCATGCCTTCCTCACGTTTACCAAATATCACAGGAACCACCCAGAAGTACTGCACAAAATAGCCAGATAGATCATGGATTTGAACAACCACTGAAAGTTAATGACTGCATCATGCACTTTGGAATGAGCATACTTTAGGTGTGGTTTGACTATTAATTATCTCTGTGGGTAATCATCTGCCTCTGAACAATCCACTTCTACAGCACTGTTATGAAGATAAATAGAAGTTGTAACAACAACAACAGCAACAACAATCTGAGTGTAAACATAGAAAGTAAAGCATTGTAATATTTTCTTTCAATTTTGTGTAACAGGGTAAAATGTTAATATACCACTGACATTCCCCATTACCACACTACGAAGAGAAAAAAGTCACTCTCTTAATTCCTATTTCTCAGTTTTCTGAGTAGAGTTGTCCCTTGTCAGAATCATCCTTCAAATTTTCTTAGTGGAAACAAAAGAAAAATGGAGAAGGGAAGCGTTTAAAGAGCCTCTAACATGATATGGAGACGTCTGAATGTAGCCATTGGAATCAATGAAAGCTGATGAAATGAAAACATAAGTTGGGAGTTATTTCTGTATCTCCAGTCTGATCATATACTCCCTTCAAAAGGTCTTGAGTTATTTTAAAAGTAATTTGTGGAGAGATTTTATCAGACCCTATAGATCAGAAATTTGTAAACCTTAACATTATAATCTAATGATGATGTCCACTAAGTCTTCAGTTTCCATAATGCGATCCATAGTGTACTGAAGAAGAAACTAAGCAACACTTAGTCATAGAAATGAATGCTTTCCCATGGCCTTGTGCATCCACAGAGTAAGGAGTGACGGATAACTCTACCCACCACTGGGACTCATCTGTGGTCTTGATGATTGACAGACACTTTAAACGGAAATATCTCTGAGGTCACGACATGTTACAAACCTTCTTTATTGGTCAACTTTACTCTGTGTTGGCTTTTGACATTTTGGGTCTTAAACCTGTAGAATGGAGAAATGGCTCAGTGGATAATGGTATATATTCTATTCATATCTCTATAAAATGACATAGGAGAAAAACCTCTAGGCATGTGTAGGTGAGGTTTTACTTACATTAGTTGAGATGGGAAGATTCACCCTGAGTGTCAGTAGTAACATTTGGCAGAGGACTTGTGTTTGACTCCTACTATGTACATAGGACAGTTCATATCCACCTGCAACTCTCACTCCAGGGGATTAAAATCCCTCTATGAGCCTCTGTGAGGCACCTGCACAAGTAGAGCACATACTTCAGAGACACACAGGTAGATGTGTAAATAGTAACAGTTAATCTCAAAGATAGAAGCAAAGCCTAAATATTGACCTATGAAGCATTTACCAAGTTCTCCAGGAAGGGAGTAGGTTGGAGTATCTTTAGTATTCTGTGAATTTGCAGTGCTTTTTCTTCTGAGTTTCCAACATTAATAGTTATATGTATGTCCTGGGACCCTATGAGATGACTCCATCTCTGCTCATTTACTCACCAGCTGTTGAATACAAGCTTACTTTTAACAGTTGCTAAACTAATTGCTTTGGGTACATTGTTACACTGAAATCTCCACTCTCTGGAGATATTGGATAGATAGATCACACATTCTCTCTCTCTCTCTCTCTCTCTCTCTCTCTCTCTCTCTCTCTCTCTCTTTCTCTCTCTCTCTCTCTCTCTTTCAAGAAACAGAGGCTCACAAAGAAGCAAAAATCACTCAAGACAACCAACAGGTAAATGATTAGGGAACACATGTACAGATTATAAGCTTCTGCCACACAGTGCTAAGTGGCCTCTGAGTGATATCACCATGGTACTATGAAAGGCACCTATGGGATTCCATACAGGACTGGTTAAGTTGCAAGATTCTGGACCCAGTTAAAATGTGAAGCCCTTGTTCATGGATAATGTATTTCACAATAGCAATAACAGTATCAGATAGAGCAGTCTCTACTAAGTGTGAGAAACTTTGTGTGACATCAATGGTTGTGTGTATAGGAAGCTAGTTGAGGTTTTCTGATCCAGTTATCCAAAATTAATTTATCCCATGGATTTGGCAGGTTCAAAGCTTATAGACCTTCCAGGGTCTAGATCAGTGCCTTACTCCTGACCAAAGAAAGGCCCATATAGTAAAGTCTCAATTCCAGCTTGCTACTTCTGGAGAGTAGTGGGAACTTGAGGAGCAGGCTCTGGGAAATGATGTTTAATATCTTCCTTATTGTCTACTTTTTGCTCATGGCTATGAGGTGAATTATTTGTCTTTTATACCATGGTGTGCTGCCTCAATTCAGCACTGAACGGCTTGGGGAAACTGATCATGGATTTCTTCTTCATAAGCGGATTGTTTCTGGCATTGGTTGTAGCTACAGAAGGCAGACTGGCAAAACTCCTGGTGATGGGGCCCGAGTTCATTGAAAATGAAATATTCTCAGTTTTTAGTGGTTTTAATTTTGATCCTTGAGTTGGAGAAAGCAAGGCACATCCAAATATTAAGCAGAAAAATTTGGACCCGTACCTATGACAGAGAGAAAGCTAGGCTTTTAGAGTCTATATAATTACATGACCTTGGGTGTAACGGTCACTTAAACAAGCTTCCATTTAGGAGAAAAAAAAATTATAAAAGAAGAAAAACAAAAATGAAGATGAAAATAGAAAAGTCTTCTCTGCAAAGGAATGATAGTCATTCTGAACTCTACAAAATGCTGTTGGCTGCCTAAGCTGGCTGGTGTCCTGTACAGCAAACTGAGGTGACAATCTTGTAACACACGCTCCCTGCCTCTGACAGCCAAAGAGGTTGTTTTGCATTATCTCATGAGCAATATATTGATGCACAGCGGGGTGATGCTTTGAGATGAGCCATCCAGTCTGATTGAAGATTGTGCCAGTATTGCACACTTGTCTCTATTGTATTTCCTCATTTATTTTCCAGGATACTTTTCCTGAGTGCCTCTTGCTACGGCAGCTGTAAGCTCTTACAAAATTTAAGAGATACATATATTATCTATAGCTGCCTGCAACTATTGGCATTAAAACTTTAGTTTTTGCCACACCACAGGACATTCTCCTGCTAGGTTTATTGGAAGCCAGGTTACTTATTCAATCATTTCCTCCTGGCCTTGCTTCCCCAAAGCATTCCTGATGCTGAGAGTCTGGCCAGCCAAGAAGTCCACAGGACCCATTAGGGCATAAATCTTAGTGCAGAAAGCATCATGACAATCAATATGATTTGGCAGGTCCTATCATATATCAAAGAATGTAGAAAACAGGAAAGACGTAGCCGTCACCCTCGGTGACTTTACACCATAGTTCATTCACTTGTCACTCAAGGAAGTCTCCAGTCAGGAAATGTTCTTGCCTCATTCCTAGAGTGACTATATATTATGGGTTTTCTGGTATAGTCTCGATTTCAAATATTCTGTCCTTTTGTCCCCGCAACAGTACCCGGACTTGTCAGAGTTGTGTCTTGATTTGGGAGTTTGTAAAACACCTTCATTCTGATTTTTTTTTTCTTATCATTCTCATGGTGAAGTTGAGCTGTGTACACTTGCATGGAGTGTGATATTCACTTGGGCCTCAAAGTGTGTTATATTGGAAATAAGAAAGGCTGGAGTGTAGACAACCAAGCCTATTATTGTTTTAGTTTTTCTTTACAACAGAGCACAGTGTTAGGCTTTTAATATCTTACTTTAAATATTGTTTTTATTGTAAACCTGTAGTTTTATCCAATGGGATATGATAAAGGTAAATAATGAGTCAAGATTAAGTTATTAGCTTATCTATCAGGTTTTAGACACAGAACCTTCACGTTGATCCTCAATATTTTGAAATATTCATTACTATTGGCTCGTCACAATTCTCTGATCTTAAAACCTATTTCTCCTCTCTATCTAAAACATTGTATACATTGACCAACGTTTTCACATTCTCTCAGTCAGTATTTATGCCCAGCCTCTGGTAAGCATCATCTGACTTCCTATCCCTGTGTTCAACATTGTTAGAACCCACGTCCATACGCTTTCATATGTTTTTTTTTTTATATGCCCAGTTTATTTTACACAGCCGAACAGCCTCCAGATTGACCCATGTACTCTAAAAAGACTGGGCTTCTCTTTTTTCCTTGCTGGACATTGTTCCATTGTGCATATGGTGTGTGACCTATTATTTTTTCACTCTTTAATAATGTTTATTATGCTTTTGATAGTTTGCATCTGTGAATTATATTTCAGTGAACCTGGGGAATACAGGTGTCTCTTCCCTTTATTGATTTTAGCCCCTTTGTCTATATTCCCAGATGTAAGTTTCCTAGATCATATGGTAATTCTATTCTTAGTGGTTTGCTTTTTTGAGATTTACATATCATTTTACATAATAACTCTACTCATTTACTTTCTCACCAATGGTCTCTCTTTTATCTGCATCCTCTCCTACTAGGTCTTTCATCTTTTAATAAAAGACTATTCTAAAATTTTATTTAGTGTCTTACATGTAACCACAGTGTGTAATAGCAATTAAAGTAGTGATGTTCTAATTACCTTGTGCAACTCATCTACTAGAAGAGCAGAAATATGAATCTTCTAAAGCCTTACCTTTGAAACCTCATCTCCTAAACCACTCACCTTCAAAGTATTTGCACCGAAGATTTTCTACAGTCCCTTCCAATACTAACACTAACATTGATAGTGAGGCTAACAGGACTGACAATGGCCCATCAGATATGGAGAAGCCAGAGAAAAACATGGAGTGAGTCTCAGATGGCTCTTGTGTACATGTGCTCTTCATGGTCCACTTTTCAGTGCACTAAATCACTAGAGAAATAACTTGAGGTTCTCTTGAGACTGTAAGTAGTAATGAGGATTAGTGAGGTTTTTTATTTTTTTTAAAGATTTGAGTTCTAGGTTTGATTATGTTTAGAATGTCTTGACAAATCATCTAATATGTCTGGATTTCCATTTGAGCTTCACTTGTCCCACATGACCTTAGGTCTCAATCCCTCATGCCCAACAAACTGGATGATTACACTGAGAGATGTGAGCCATTAAGAATTCAATTCTCTTTCTAAATTTCCATTGAGAGATGTAAATCATTAGGAGTTCAGCTCTACTTCTAAACCTAAGGATGCAGAAGACATACGTGTGCTTGTTTATTCTGTTTTTTTTTTCTTTCTTCTTTTTTCACTTTACCACAATACAACTCAGTACTGTTTAATTACTTCCTGCATTCTGATTATCTTTGCACAGCTTCCAAGTCTATACATAACTATACTACTATATCTAGTAGTATCACAGGAGAAGGAAAAATAGAGTTTCATTATACTTAGCAGAAAGACCTTGAAAATAGAGCACAGGTTCAAAGTCAGATACTGCAGGCTCACAAGCACCTCTCATCAGTATTACATCCTGAGAGTATGGCTACTCTACAAGGATCCTTACTAATTTACAATCATGTTTCATATGCTCAAATCCAAAGAGAAAGACATGTTGTAAGACAAAGGTAGATCTAAGAACATTACACTGTTTGCATGTCATTTGAAAAGACTTGTATGTTGCAGTTTAATTTACAATATGCTATAGTCAATGAAACCAAACTGTATCTCTTGGAGTATCCAAGACAAAATCACAAAGCTATAGCACTACCATGCACCAATTCCAGTTTCTATGCCTTCATTTACCCACTGTTAGCCATGGTATAGAACGACCCATGGAAAGTTATAGCATTAAAAATTCAAGAAAACATTAAATAACCTTTATTGTAGGACATTGGCATGATTCTATTTTATTATTAGTTATTTTTTATATCTTATAATTAATGCAAAATAACCTAATTTATAAAGTAAACCATTTCATTGGTGCATATTTAATATTATGTATAGCAAAAATCATCTTTATATGTAGTTCCCAGTACTATCTGCCTTGTAGGCTATCCATTAGATACCATAGGATTATATTCTCAGTGGATATGGGGCTCCCTAGCTTTATAAAGGCAGAACTCAGCTCCTTCTTCCTCATGACCACTACTAAATAAACATGCTCTTGACAAATATTCTTGAAATACGCACACTGACATTATCCACATTCATCCCTCAGGCAATTTGTGTTCTTACTAATATATAACAAACTCCAAGAAATAAATATAGAAGCTCACAACTGGATTTGTACAATTTTCCCCTTGGTCATCTGCTAATAGGACACTCTATAGGTCATATACCTTACAGCTGGTGATATACCTTACAACTAAGTGTGATATTTTATACAAAAAATGCATAGCCTTTGTGTGTATAGAAATAAAAGTTTGTCGAACTTTAAAATGCAGTGTCTTTTAAAATTCACACCTTCTACTCTCACTTTCTCTCCCTCCTCCTATTTGTCCTATCTCTTCCCTTGGACAGTTTTGCTTATTTTGACATGGTCTATGAATGAAGCTGTGGGAGGAGCTTTCTGAGACTGAGAAATCTCTAAGTAAACACGGCCAGAGTCTTGCAATCTCTGTTCCTTTATAACATGGGTTGTTCTTTGAATGTGTTTTCATGCTCCTCCCAGATGTAGTGGATACAAGTGAGTTTGCTTCAGCTGTTGTTATTCATATGCCTTAATGGAGAAGCATGATTTTGCCATGTGCAACTTGTCCTTTTGATTGTGCTTCTTCACCCTCAGAATATAGATCGTCTGATGCTCTGAATAAAGTTGGCTTCAACATTTCATGAGACTTCAATCTGCCTCCTTTTTCAGCCCCACTCTTAAGGGTTCATGCTACCAATCAAAGCAGTAAACATACTTGAACTTTCATGTGACATACTTATACATACATAGTTCATTGTACCTATATAAAATCTAGGACCCAGAAATGAAAGAAAAGATAATATTTATTCTTCCGACATTAGCTAAATTTCTCTAATATGATTATTTCCAGTTGAATCCATTTTGCTGCAAATGATATAGCTTCATTCCTCATGGCTAGGAAAAACAAACAAACACACCCATTATGCATATTTACGATGCTTTTTGACCTACCCCTTCCTCTGTTGTTAAAGACATAGGGTGGTTCTGTAAACAGTTTTAAATAATAATGCTGAGACAAACATGTTTTGTTTCATAGAAATATCAGTTTCTATAGATCGTAACTAGCTTATATTCTCATGAACAGTATATCAGCATTCCTTCTTATCTACATACTTACCCAAATTTGTTGTTATTTGTTTTCTTAATGAGTGTCATTCTGACTGGAATAAGATTGGGAACATAGAAAGAATTCAACATACAAAGAACTCAATAAACTAAATAACAAGAAAGCAAATGACCCAATCATCTAGTGGATTAAGAAAATAAGCCACTCTCAAAAAATGAACTACAAATGGTCAATAATGGAATCTAAATAAAGTCACCATATAGTAGGGGATATAACACCCCACTGGATACCTTATGACTCCAAGTAAAACCTCCAATGTCAGGAATGGGTTGTATCCTGTTAAATCATTGTCCAAGTGGAGACTCCAAACATCACAGACTATTGTCAAGGCCACTGATTCTGCATACAAACTGACAGTAAAGCCCGTTGATGAAGACAAAATTTACTATGGCATCACACACAGAGAAGTTGAGCTGGTACCCAACTAGAAACTTAACTCCTACTGACTAGTGTTCATGGTGTTGGAAAGTAGTCTGCAAGTTACCAGAAGAAAAAAGTAGACATCAGTATCATGTAATTATAGACCATGAAAACTATAAAAGTGACTTACCTGCAAGGTATACTGGTACAGTAGTGGCACAATTGTTATATGAGGAACCAAAAATTATTTATGTGTCTTTAAGGCCCATTCCATGAGATGAAATCTGTACTAGATGCAGGTAATGTGGCTAAGAACCTAAAACTAGATAGATCGTGAGCCCTAGGGGAACACCTACTACTGTTACTCTCCTAAAGCAACATAGCAATCAAATTACTCCTAATGACATAGTGCTATACCAGTAAGTCAGTGCATGGAAATAAACGGTGTCACAATTGGCAGATAGCATGCATTGAGTGAGAGCTTTTAAAGCACATAGTCTTGAATATGTGTCCTTATCAAAGCCTTATTCACAAAGTTCATAAATCTGTGTATAGGAGAAGGTAAAAAATTTGAAAGAGCAGAGGCAGTGAATAACACCAATGAAACAGAACGTTTGAGATGCAACAGGACTCACGAATAGATGAACTGTGTACAAGCTGACAGGTCCTAGTACTGAGAGTGGAAAATTGACACGGTGTTCTACTCCTAATCAAGAAGCTACCTGAAATTAATCCTAACTGGCAAAGAGTAAAATCAGGTTTCTCCAATAAAGTGACACTGGGTATATTAACCATAATCTATTGGAGGCCCAATGCCCAAGAGTAGTTGGCCAACTCAAAACAAACTCCATGCTTTTTTGTGGGATTTTTGTTTTGACATTTTTTTTTTTTTAGTATAGAATAGAGTTTATTCAGGACATGGGGAGGGGAGCCAGGAGGGTGGTAGAGGGAGAGAGAGAGAGAGAGAGAGAGAGAGAGAGAGAGAGAGAGAGAGAGGTGGAGGCCTGCCATGACCACGTGGAGAGAGGGGGAAGGGAAGGGGAAGAGGGCAGAGAAAAGCTATAGGCAAGAGAGCAAGGGGGTAAGAGCTGTTTTGACATTTTTTGTCTTAATTTTTTGTTTGATTTGTTTTGATTCTTGGGGGGTTGCTTTTGAGAGGATTTTTGAAACAGAGAGAAAATCATAAAGTTGGGTGGGCATGGTGATGGGAAGGATCTGGGAAGAGTTGGGGGTAAGAAAGCTAATCAATTTATAAATATAGCATTAAAAATTAAATAACAATAAAAAAGTACAAAATGCAAAAAAGCAAATGACAAACAAACAAATTTAAAAATATCCAAATTGGTAGCCATCAGAGGCTTGTCATCAGAGGGTTAAAAAGAACTTTAAGTTTCTCCAGTTACTTTTGAGCCTTCTGACTTTTTTGGTTGGCAGTGAGGTTCCAAGGCGGAGCAAATTCCCAAGCATAATATTCATGGTGATCCTGAGTGGGACCTGTCATAATGGTGATCATGGCTTGGTTCATCTCGGGGAGGAAACAAAAGGTTACATTTGAGGCAAACTCTCAGTCAATGTTGACACTGCTTGATAGTTTACATTCTGAGAGGCAAGGCTACAAGTCTACTATACTTGAATCTGCAAATATGAAATTTATTTCCACATTGTAAAGTGCTCTGGTATGTGGGTTCTATGCATTGACAAACCCAGGTTGAAGTTTGTGAATTTCCCATGTGCCATTGATATAATCTTAGACAAGACATCAGCTCTTCTCATGATTCATATCTTCACATTTTCAAGATAAATGAACCTAACGCACCAGGCATTGCTCAGAATACAGGGATGTTTCTCTAAGTGGTACTTTATTCTGGGAATAGATTATATTTAAGTTTATACTGAAAAAAAGGGAGGTGGTATGTAGGGTCTGGAATCTATAGTTGAGAAAGACATCCTTATTCTTGCTACTTTATATGGGAAATAATTTAAGGCATCTGGTTGTTAATTCTGTTCCTCAAGTATCCATATCCGTAACAGCTGGCATGAATATAAATAAATAAATAAATAAATAAACAAATAAATAAATGCAGAGCAGAAAACAACCAGGCATGTGTGCCTGCCAAAAGTGAATACACCCCAGGTAAAGATTAAACTGTTAATATCGCTGACTGGATAATCTTAAGGTCATATGATATTAATTGAACTGTTTCTGGATGCATTTAACAATTCTTCCTTCTTTGGATTCCAGTTCGGGCTAGAGTTTAAAACATAATTTACTTTCAGAATAAACTGAAAACCAGACATTAGCATGTGGTTTGAATTCCTGTGACTTAATATTTAATTAGGATCATATGAGAAATGCTGGCATGATTCCACTATATACTTAATTGCAAAGACCCCCCCCCCCCCACGGGGTGAAATTCTAAGCCAACCATCCAATGGCCTCTGAAACATACAGCACTTGGGGATTAAGGGCGTTGGGGGCAAATGTAAGTTGTCTGTGGGACACTTCAACTGTGTTCAGAATTTCTCCATAAGCAACATACTGTGAATGTGGCTTCCCTGAACAAATTTATAATTCATTTTCAGGCAGCAATACCTGGAGGCTAAAGCATAAGTCTTGGAAGCACTAAATCCCTTTACCAATCCTAAACTGATCTAAGACACAGTTACTTTTAAATCATTTCACTTCTTTAGTTCCTCACGTGCAAAGGAAGGATTAAGGCTGCCCATCTCACCTCAGCAAAGCTCTAGGACGAATTAATTATAGTTTTTAAATGGCTGCAAAGGACTATCACCCAGAAATGTATATGAGAAAGGGATGTTTACAGAACACACATGCCCCAGTTGGAATGTAAGTAAATGCCAGAGAAAATTGATGACAAATATCACAAAGCAAAGTATTTACTCACCAGGGAGGGAGTAGTTGTATCCTGCAAGAAGATGAAAGAAAGCTTAACACATGGGTAACATAAGCTTCTGACCTAAGAGAATGGATATGTGGTACCCAGGAGCTTGGGGAGGGAGGTCTTGCTAAGGTATTTCATTCAAATCATTGGAAGTGAAGACAGTTGTCAAACATTTGTTGATTCATTCATATTCTCTGACAACTTTATTGAGAACAAGTAGTGTTCGACAACTCTATGCTCTCTGACACAAATGCAAAGTCCAGCAAGGTATTGGTTATCTTCTATGCCAAGAAGATAATGCTCTATGGTTTTAATCCAGGAGTGGAGACCAACCTGTAAGATAATTATTCTGACGTGACATCAGAACCATCGTGGCATAATCATGCACAGAGGTGCTGTAAGAGCAAGGCGAACATACACCTGCCACAGTGAGACACACAGCTGAGAGTGAGGTTTCTGTAGATGGTACTTATATGGAAAGTCAAGTATGAATCACAAGTTACTGAGTTCAAAATCTAAAAGAATAAAACATAAAAATAAACCTCTTATCCACACAAAGTCAGAAACTAAAAGGCTAATGTTCCACCCTCTTGTGCTGCTAAACGTATGTGGCTCTTCTCTCTGGTAAGGAAAATTCAGAGTATTCTAAGAGGCATGCCAAGTGGAACAGGGGACAAGATGACAGGGCAAGAGCAGGTTTCTACAAGATTTTATTTTAGCAAAGCTCTCTTCAGAGCTCCTCTATGCTTCTCTTCTTTCCACGTTTGAGAGACTCCAATGTGTCTGATTTTGTGTTGTTGTTATCTTTATAAAAGATTTATTTAAAAAGAAAGAATACAATCATGAAATGAATAAGTCAGATTATCCATATCTGCAGATGATATAATCCTCTATTAAAAACAATAAAATAAAAATAAAATAGTACCAACAAAGACTTCACCAGAAGGCTCTCATCTCAGACCCTAAAGTAACAACTTGCAAAAACAAGTAACACACACACATACTCCTAAGATGGACTTCCCTCAAAAGAAGCTGAGAAAATTCCATTTGCAACAGAATAAAAATAAGTACAATTTAGTCACATATTTAACCAAATATGATAAAGCTTTCTATAATCAAAAGCATAAAGCACTGAAGGAAGACCTCAGAGAAGGTGCTGGAAAGGGGAAAGACTGTTCACATTCATGGATGATAAAAATAAATATTTTTAAAATGACCATGCCACCAATATATATAACATATATATTTCATTGAATATATTCAATGAACTGCTTAGTACAATTCCAATTCACAGAAATAAAATAGACAATCCTAAAATTCATTTTTGAACACAGATCATGAAGAACCAAAGCCATCATGAAATAAAAGTGTGACCTGGGAGGTACTAAACACAGTCCCTGATTTCAAACTATACAATAGAGCCACAGTAACAAAACCAGCATGGTGCTCACTTGAAAACAGATAAGTACTCTAGTGGAATAGAATAGAAGCAGAAATAGATACAGAAATAATAGACACTAGCAGCTATAGCCTTATGCTTCTTGACAAAGGTATTGGGGGAACAATAGCATCAATGGAAAAGACAGGGCAACTTGAGCGGGTAATTCTGAGGACGATGAGTGTTCAGTAGAAGAATGAAACTAGAGTAAGGTCTCTCATCACAAACACACACACACACACACACACACACACACCTGACTCTCAATGGAACAAAAAGCTCAATGTAGCATGTGGAACTACAAGAGGGAAACATAGGGGAAATGCCTCAACATTTAAACAAGGCAATGACTTTTTGAATGGACGCCAACAGCTCAGGAAATAAAGCCAGTCTTTGACAAATGGGATTCTATCAGATTAAAAAGCTTTCATGCATCAAGGAGTGGGGGGGGTGGTTTTACCACTTATTCCTTCAAGACAGAATGAATGATCAACTACATAAAGGACTCAAAAATAAAACAATGATGTCAAAAATACAACCAATAAATCGGCACTGAAATGAGCAGACAATTCCAATGAAGAAATACAATAGCTGATGATCCATAAAAATGACTCAATATCTTCTGCTGCCAGATAAGTGCAAATCAAGCTGACATTGAGTCCATTTCACTCTTGTCAATATTACATCATGAAAGTAAACAACCAAATTGGACACGTAAAGGATCAAACCTGACTAACTACAGAGATTTCTGCAAGCCCAGATTTATCATGGTACTACTCATAAGAGCTAAAATATGAAATCAGATAGATGCCCACCAATGCAAGAATAGATACAGAAAATCCAACATAAAATCCAACATACACCTCTCTCTCTCTCTCTCTCTCTCTCTCTCTCTCTCTCTCTCTCTCTC